>NW_025534348.1:0-218654 GCF_020615455.1 Coregonus clupeaformis | reverse complement strand
GGAGGAGGCCCTAGGGATCATATTTGGGGTAATGAAGTTCCATGACTACCTATATGGTGGTAAGTTTCCATTGACAGACCATCAGCCTCTTGTTAAAATACTAGGACCAACAACAGACGACCCAGCTCCAGCAGAAGCTAATACTTAATACTAGCAGCATATCAGAATGACATACAATACAAGTCCTCTCAGCAGCATATCAGAATGACATACAATACAAGTCCTCTCAGCTGCATATCAGAATGACATACAATACAAGTCCTCTCAGCTGCATATCAGAATGACATACAATACAAGTCCTCTCAGCTGCATATCAGAATGACATACAATACAAGTCCTCTCAGCAGCATATCAGAATGACATACAATACAAGTCCTCTCAGCAGCATATCAGAATGACATACAATACAAGTCCTCTCAGCTGCATATCAGAATGACATACAATACAAGTCCTCTCAGCAGCATATCAGAATGACATACAATACAAGTCCTCTCAGCAGCATATCAGAATGACATACAATACAAGTCCTCTCAGCTGCATATCAGAATGACATACAATACAATACCTCTCAGCTGCATATCAGTATGACATACAATACAAGACCTCTCAGCTGCATATCAGTATGACATACAATACAAGTCCTCTCAGCAGCATATCAGAATGACATACAATACAAGACCTCTCAGCTGCATATCAGAATGACATACAATACAAGTCCTCTCAGCAGCATATCAGAATGACATACAATACAAGTCCTCTCAGCAGCATATCAGAATGACATACAATACAAGTCCTCTCAGCTGCATATCAGAATGACATACAATACAAGACCTCTCAGCTGCATATCAGTATGACATACAATACAAGACCTCTCAGCAGCATATCAGAATGACATACAATACAAGTCCTCTCAGCAGCATATCAGAATGACATACAATACAAGACCTCTCAGCTGCATATCAGAATGACATACAATACAAGACCTCTCAGCTGCATATCAGAATGACATACAATACAAGTCCTCTCAGCAGCATATCAGAATGACATACAATACAAGACCTCTCAGCAGCATATCAGTATGACATACAATACAAGTCCTCTCAGCAGCATATCAGAATGACATACAATACAAGTCCTCTCAGCAGCATATCAGAATGACATACAATACAAGTCCTCTCAGCAGCATATCAGAATGACATACAATACAAGACCTCTCAGCAGCATATCAGTATGACATACAATACAAGTCCTCTCAGCAGCATATCAGAATGACATACAATACAAGACCTCTCAGCAGCATATCAGAATGACATACAATACAAGTCCTCTCAGCAGCATATCAGAATGACATACAATACAAGTCCTCTCAGCAGCATATCAGAATGACATACAATACAAGTCCTCTCAGCAGCATATCAGAATGACATACAATACAAGTCCTCTCAGCTGCATATCAGAATGACATACAATACACGACCTCTCAGCAGCATATCAGAATGACATACAATACAAGTCCTCTCAGCAGCATATCAGAATGACATACAATACCTCTCAGCCTCATATCAGAATGACATACAATACAAGACCTCTCAGCAGCATATCAGAATGACATACAATACAAGACCTCTCAGCAGCATATCAGTATGACATACAATACAAGTCCTCTCAGCAGCATATCAGAATGACATACACATACAAGACCTCTCAGCTGCATATCAGAATGACATACAATACAAGTCCTCTCAGCAGCATATCAGAATGACATACAATACAAGTCCTCTCAGCTGCATATCAGAATGACATACAATACAAGACCTCTCAGCTGCATATCAGTATGACATACAATACAAGACCTCTCAGCAGCATATCAGAATGACATACAATACAAGACCTCTCAGCTGCATATCAGAATGACATACAATACAAGTCCTCTCAGCAGCATATCAGAATGACATACAATACAAGACCTCTCAGCAGCATATCAGTATGACATACAATACAAGTCCTCTCAGCAGCATATCAGAATGACATACAATACAAGTCCTCTCAGCAGCATATCAGAATGACATGCAATACAAGTCCTCTCAGCAGCATATCAGAATGACATACAATACAAGACCTCTCAGCAGCATATCAGTATGACATACAATACAAGTCCTCTCAGCAGCATATCAGAATGACATACAATACAAGACCTCTCAGCAGCATATCAGTATGACATACAATACAAGTCCTCTCAGCAGCATATCAGAATGACATACAATACAAGTCCTCTCAGCAGCATATCAGAATGACATACAATACAAGTCCTCTCAGCAGCATATCAGAATGACATACAATACAAGTCCTCTCAGCTGCATATCAGAATGACATACAATACAAGACCTCTCAGCAGCATATCAGAATGACATACAATACAAGTCCTCTCAGCAGCATATCAGAATGACATACAAAACCTCTCAGCAGCATATCCGAATGACATACAATACAATCCCTCTCAGCAGCATATCAGAATGACATACAATACAAGTTCTCTCAGCTGCATATCAGAATGACATACAATACAAGTCCTCTCAGCAGCATATCAGAATGACATACAATACAAGTCCTCTCAGCAGCATATCAGAATGACATAAAATACAAGCCCTCTCAGCAGCATATCAGAATGACATTCAAAATAAGCCCTCTCAGCAGCATATCAGAATGACATACAATCCAAGTCCTCTTAGCTGCATATCAGTAAGACATACAATACAAGGCCTCTCAGCTGCATATCAGAATGACATACAATACAAGTCCTCTCAGCAGCATATCAGAATGACATACAATACAAGTCCTCTCAGCAGCATATCAGTATGACATACAATACAAGTCCTCTCAGCTGCATATCATTATGATGTACAATACAAGTCCTCTCAGCTGAATATCAGAATGACATACAATACAAGACCTCTCAGCTGCATATCAGTATGACATACAATACAAGTCCTCTCAGCTGCATATCAGTATGACATACAATACCAGTCCTCTCAGCAGCATATCAGAATGACATACAATACAAGCCCTCTCAGCAGCATATCAGAATGACATACAATACAAGCCCTCTCAGCAGCATATCAGAATGACATACAATACAAGTCCTCTTAGCTGCATATCAGTATGACATACAATACAAGGCCTCTCAGCTGCATATCAGAATGACATACAATACAAGTCCTCTCAGCAGCATATCAGAATGACATACAATACAAGTCCTCTCAGCAGCATATCAGTATGACATACAATACAAGTCCTCTCAGCTGCATATCAGTATGACATACAATACAAGTCCTCTCAGCTGCATATCAGAATAACATACAATACCAGACCTCTCAGCTGCATATCAGAATGACATACAATACAAGTCCTCTCAGCAGCATATCAGAATGACATACAATACAAGCCCTCTCAGCTGCATATCAGAATGACATACAATACAAGTCCTCTCAGCAGCATATCAGAATGACATACAATACAAGTCCTCTCAGCAGCATATCAGAATGACATACAATACAAGTCCTCTCAGCTGCATATCAGTATGACATACAATACAAGACCTCTCAGCAGCATATCAGAATGACATACAATACAAGACCTCTCAGCTGCATATCAGGAATGACATACAATACAAGTCCTCTCAGCAGCATATCAGAATGACATACAATACAAGTCCCTCTCAGCTGCATATCAGAATGACATACAGTACAAGTCCTCTCAGCAGCATATCAGAATGACATACAATACAAGTCCTCTCAGCAGCATATCAGAATGACATACAATACAAGTCCTCTCAGCAGCATATCAGAATGACATACAATACAAGTCCTCTCAGCTGCATATCAGAATGACATACAATACAAGTCCTCTCAGCAGCATATCAGTATGACATACAATACAAGTCCTCTCAGCTGCATATCAGTATGACATACAATACAAGTCCTCTCAGCTGCATATCAGAATGACATACAATACCAGACCTCTCAGCTGCATATCAGAATGACATACAATACAAGACCTCTCAGCAGCATATCAGAATGACATACAATACAAGTCCTCTCAGCTGCATATCAGAATGACATACAATACAAGTCCTCTCAGCAGCATATCAGAATGACATACAATACAAGTCCTCTCAGCAGCATATCAGAATGACATACAATACAAGTCCTCTCAGCTGCATATCAGTATGACATACAATACAAGACCTCTCAGCAGCATATCAGAATGACATACAATACAAGACCTCTCAGCTGCATATCAGAATGACATACAATACAAGTCCTCTCAGCAGCATATCAGAATGACATACAATACAAGTCCTCTCAGCTGCATATCAGAATGACATACAATACAAGTCCTCTCAGCAGCATATCAGAATGACATACAATACAAGTCCTCTCAGCAGCATATCAGAATGACATACAATACAAGTCCTCTCAGCTGCATATCAGTATGACATACAATACAAGTCCTCTCAGCAGCATATCAGAATGACATACAATACAAGACCTCTCAGCTGCATATCAGAATGACATACAATACAAGTCCTCTCAGCTGCATATCAGAATGACATACAATACAAGTCCTCTCAGCTGCATATCAGAATGACATACAATACAAGACCTCTCAGCTGCATATCAGAATGACATACAATACAAGCCCTCTCAGCAGCATATCAGAATGACATACAATACCAGTCCTCTCAGCTGCATATCAGTATGACATACAATACAAGCCCTCTCAGCTGCATATCAGAATGACATACAATACAAGTCCTCTCAGCAGCATATCAGAATGACATACAATACAAGTCCTCTCAGCAGCATATCAGAATGACATACAATACAAGTCCTCTCAGCAGCATATCAGAATGACATACAATACAAGACCTCTCAGCAGCATATCAGAATGACATACAATACAAGTCCTCTCAGCAGCATATCAGAATGACATACAATACCTCTCAGCCTCATATCAGAATGACATACAATACAAGACCTCTCAGCAGCATATCAGAATGACATACAATACAAGACCTCTCAGCAGCATATCAGTATGACATACAATACAAGTCCTCTCAGCAGCATATCAGAATGACATACAATACAATACCTCTCAGCCTCATATCAGAATGACATACAATACAAGTCCTCTCAGCAGCATATCAGAATGACATACAATACAAGACCTCTCAGCAGCATATCAGTATGACATACAATACAAGTCCTCTCAGCAGCATATCAGAATGACATACAATACAAGACCTCTCAGCAGCATATCAGAATGACATACAATACAAGTCCTCTCAGCAGCATATCAGAATGACATACAATACAAGTCCTCTCAGCAGCATATCAGAATGACATACAATACAAGTCCTCTCAGCAGCATATCAGAATGACATACAATACAAGTCCTCTCAGCTGCATATCAGAATGACATACAATACAAGACCTCTCAGCAGCATATCAGAATGACATACAATACAAGTCCTCTCAGCAGCATATCAGAATGACATACAATACCTCTCAGCCTCATATCAGAATGACATACAATACAAGACCTCTCAGCAGCATATCAGAATGACATACAATACAAGACCTCTCAGCAGCATATCAGTATGACATACAATACAAGTCCTCTCAGCAGCATATCAGAATGACATACAATACAAGACCTCTCAGCTGCATATCAGAATGACATACAATACAAGTCCTCTCAGCAGCATATCAGAATGACATACAATACAAGTCCTCTCAGCTGCATATCAGAATGACATACAATACAAGACCTCTCAGCTGCATATCAGTATGACATACAATACAAGACCTCTCAGCAGCATATCAGAATGACATACAATACAAGACCTCTCAGCTGCATATCAGAATGACATACAATACAAGTCCTCTCAGCAGCATATCAGAATGACATACAATACAAGACCTCTCAGCAGCATATCAGTATGACATACAATACAAGTCCTCTCAGCAGCATATCAGAATGACATACAATACAAGTCCTCTCAGCAGCATATCAGAATGACATACAATACAAGTCCTCTCAGCAGCATATCAGAATGACATACAATACAAGACCTCTCAGCAGCATATCAGTATGACATACAATACAAGTCCTCTCAGCAGCATATCAGAATGACATACAATACAAGACCTCTCAGCAGCATATCAGTATGACATACAATACAAGTCCTCTCAGCAGCATATCAGAATGACATACAATACAAGTCCTCTCAGCAGCATATCAGAATGACATACAATACAAGTCCTCTCAGCAGCATATCAGAATGACATACAATACAAGTCCTCTCAGCTGCATATCAGAATGACATACAATACAAGACCTCTCAGCAGCATATCAGAATGACATACAATACAAGTCCTCTCAGCAGCATATCAGAATGACATACAAGACCTCTCAGCAGCATATCCGAATGACATACAATACAATCCCTCTCAGCAGCATATCAGAATGACATACAATACAAGTCCTCTCAGCTGCATATCAGAATGACATACAATACAAGCCCTCTCAGCAGCATATCAGAATGACATACAATACAAGTCCTCTCAGCAGCATATCAGAATGACATACAATACAAGCCCTCTCAGCAGCATATCAGAATGACATTCAAAATAAGCCCTCTCAGCAGCATATCAGAATGACATACAATCCAAGTCCTCTTAGCTGCATATCAGTAAGACATACAATACAAGGCCTCTCAGCTGCATATCAGAATGACATACAATACAAGTCCTCTCAGCAGCATATCAGAATGACATACAATACAAGTCCTCTCAGCAGCATATCAGTATGACATACAATACAAGTCCTCTCAGCTGCATATCAGTATGATGTACAATACAAGTCCTCTCAGCTGAATATCAGAATGACATACAATACAAGACCTCTCAGCTGCATATCAGTATGACATACAATACAAGTCCTCTCAGCTGCATATCAGTATGACATACAATACCAGTCCTCTCAGCAGCATATCAGAATGACATACAATACAAGCCCTCTCAGCAGCATATCAGAATGACATACAATACAAGCCCTCTCAGCAGCATATCAGAATGACATACAATACAAGTCCTCTTAGCTGCATATCAGTATGACATACAATACAAGGCCTCTCAGCTGCATATCAGAATGACATACAATACAAGTCCTCTCAGCAGCATATCAGAATGACATACAATACAAGTCCTCTCAGCAGCATATCAGTATGACATACAATACAAGTCCTCTCAGCTGCATATCAGTATGACATACAATACAAGTCCTCTCAGCTGCATATCAGAATAACATACAATACCAGACCTCTCAGCTGCATATCAGAATGACATACAATACAAGTCCTCTCAGCAGCATATCAGAATGACATACAATACAAGCCCTCTCAGCTGCATATCAGAATGACATACAATACAAGTCCTCTCAGCAGCATATCAGAATGACATACAATACAAGTCCTCTCAGCAGCATATCAGAATGACATACAATACAAGTCCTCTCAGCTGCATATCAGTATGACATACAATACAAGACCTCTCAGCAGCATATCAGAATGACATACAATACAAGACCTCTCAGCTGCATATCAGAATGACATACAATACAAGTCCTCTCAGCAGCATATCAGAATGACATACAATACAAGTCCTCTCAGCTGCATATCAGAATGACATACAATACAAGTCCTCTCAGCAGCATATCAGAATGACATACAATACAAGTCCTCTCAGCAGCATATCAGAATGACATACAATACAAGTCCTCTCAGCAGCATATCAGAATGACATACAATACAAGTCCTCTCAGCTGCATATCAGAATGACATACAATACAAGTCCTCTCAGCAGCATATCAGTATGACATACAATACAAGTCCTCTCAGCTGCATATCAGTATGACATACAATACAAGTCCTCTCAGCTGCATATCAGAATGACATACAATACCAGACCTCTCAGCTGCATATCAGAATGACATACAATACAAGACCTCTCAGCAGCATATCAGAATGACATACAATACAAGTCCTCTCAGCTGCATATCAGAATGACATACAATACAAGTCCTCTCAGCAGCATATCAGAATGACATACAATACAAGTCCTCTCAGCAGCATATCAGAATGACATACAATACAAGTCCTCTCAGCTGCATATCAGTATGACATACAATACAAGACCTCTCAGCAGCATATCAGAATGACATACAATACAAGACCTCTCAGCTGCATATCAGAATGACATACAATACAAGTCCTCTCAGCAGCATATCAGAATGACATACAATACAAGTCCTCTCAGCTGCATATCAGAATGACATACAATACAAGTCCTCTCAGCAGCATATCAGAATGACATACAATACAAGTCCTCTCAGCTGCATATCAGTATGACATACAATACAAGTCCTCTCAGCAGCATATCAGAATGACATACAATACAAGTCCTCTCAGCTGCATATCAGAATGACATACAATACAAGTCCTCTCAGCTGCATATCAGAATGACATACAATACAAGTCCTCTCAGCTGCATATCAGAATGACATACAATACAAGACCTCTCAGCTGCATATCAGAATGACATACAATACAAGCCCTCTCAGCAGCATATCAGAATGACATACAATACCAGTCCTCTCAGCTGCATATCAGTATGACATACAATACAAGCCCTCTCAGCTGCATATCAGAATGACATACAATACAAGTCCTCTCAGCAGCATATCAGAATGACATACAATACAAGTCCTCTCAGCAGCATATCAGAATGACATACAATACAAGTCCTCTCAGCAGCATATCAGAATGACTTCAATACAAGACCTCTCAGCAGCATATCAGAATGACATACAATACAAGTCCTCTCAGCAGCATATCAGAATGACATACAATACCTCTCAGCCTCATATCAGAATGACATACAATACAAGACCTCTCAGCAGCATATCAGAATGACATACAATACAAGACCTCTTAGCAGCATATCAGTATGACATACAATACAAGTCCTCTCAGCAGCATATCAGAATGACATACAATACAATACCTCTCAGCCTCATATCAGAATGACATACAATACAAGACCTCTCAGCAGCATATCAGAATGACATACAATAAAAGTCCTCTCAGCAGCATATCAGAATGACATACAATACAATCCCTCTCAGCTGCATATCAGAATGACATACAATACAAGTCCTCTCAGCAGCATATCAGAATGACATACAATACAAGTCCTCTCAGCAGCATATCAGAATGACATACAATACAAGCCCTCTCAGCAGCATATCAGAATGACATACAATATAAGCCCTCTCAGCAGCATATCAGAATGACATACAATCCAAGTCCTCTTAGCTGCATATCAGTAAGACATACAATACAAGGCCTCTCAGCTGCATATCAGAATGACATACAATACAAGTCCTCTCAGCAGCATATCAGAATGACATACAATACAAGTCCTCTCAGCAGCATATCAGTATGACATACAATACAAGTCCTCTCAGCTGCATATCAGTATGATGTACAATACAAGTCCTCTCAGCTGAATATCAGAATGACATACAATACAAGTCCTATCAGCTGCATATCAGTATGACATACAATACAAGTCCTCTCAGCTGCATATCAGTATGACATACAATACCAGTCCTCTCAGCTGCATATCAGTATGACATACAATACAAGTCCTCTCAGCTGCATATCAGTATGACATACAATACAAGTCCTCTCAGCTGCATATCAGAATGACATACAATACCAGTCCCTCTCAGCTGCATATCAGAATACATACAATACAAGTCCTCTCAGCTGCATATCAGTATGACATACAATACAAGTCCCTCTCAGCAGCATATCAGAATGACATACAATACAAGTCCTCTCAGCTGCATATCAGTGTGACATACAATACAAGACCTCTCAGCTGCATATCAGAATGACATACAATACAAGTCCTCTCAGCAGCATATCAGAATGACATACAATACAAGTCCTCTCAGCTGCATATCAGAATGACATACAATACAAGTCCTCTCAGCAGCATATCAGAATGACATACAATACAAGTCCTCTCAGCAGCATATCAGAATGACATACAATACAAGTCCTCTCAGCTGCATATCAGTATGACATACAATACAAGTCCTCTCAGCAGCATATCAGAATGACATACAATACACGTCCTCTCAGCTGCATATCAGAATGACATACAATACAAGTCCTCTCAGCTGCATATCAGAATGACATACAATACAAGTCCTCTCAGCTGCATATCAGAATGACATACAATACAAGTCCTCTCAGCTGCATATCAGAATGACATACAATACAAGACCTCTCAGCAGCATATCAGAATGACATACAATACCAGTCCTCTCAGCTGCATATCAGTATGACATACAATACAAGACCTCTCAGCTGCATATCAGAATGACATACAATACCAGTCCTCTCAGCTGCATATCAGTATGACATACAATACAAGACCTCTCAGCTGCATATCAGAATGACATACAATACAAGATCCTCTCAGCTGCATATCAGTATGACATACAATACAAGTCCTCTCAGCTGCATATCAGAATGACATACAATACAAGTCCTCTCAGCTGCATATCAGAATGACATACAATACCAGTCCTCACAGCTGCATATCAGTATGACATACAATACAAGTCCTCTCAGCAGCATATCAGAATGACATACAATACAAGTCCTCTCAGCAGCACATCAGAATGACATACAATACAAGTCCTCTCAGCAGCATATCAGTATGACATACAATACAAACCCTCTCAGCTGCATATCAGTATGACGTACAATACAAGTCCTCTCAGCTGCATATCAGAATGACATACAATACAAGTCCTCTCAGCAGCATATCAGAATGACATACAATACAAGTCCTCTCAGCTGCATATCAGAATGACATACAATACAAGTCCTCTCAGCAGCATATCAGAATGACATACAATACCAGTCCTCTCAGCTGCATATCAGTATGACATACAATACAATTCCCTCTCAGCTGCATATCAGAATGACATACAATACCAGTCCTCTCAGCTGCATATCAGTATGACATACAATACAATCCCTCTCAGCTGCATATCAGAATGACATACAATACCAGTCCTATCAGCTGCATATCAGTATGACATACAATACAAGTCCTCTCAGCTGCATATCAGTATGACATACAATACCAGTCCTCTCAGCTGCATATCAGTATGACATACAATACAAGTCCTCTCAGCTGCATATCAGTATGACATACAATACAAGTCCTCTCAGCTGCATATCAGAATGACATACAATACCAGTCCTCTCAGCTGCATATCAGAATACATACAATACAAGTCCTCTCAGCTGCATATCAGTATGACATACAATACAAGTCCTCTCAGCAGCATATCAGAATGACATACAATACAAGTCCTCTCAGCTGCATATCAGTGTGACATACAATACAAGACCTCTCAGCTGCATATCAGAATGACATACAATACAAGTCCTCTCAGCAGCATATCAGAATGACATACAATACAAGTCCTCTCAGCTGCATATCAGAATGACATACAATACAAGTCCTCTCAGCAGCATATCAGAATGACATACAATACAAGTCCTCTCAGCAGCATATCAGAATGACATACAATACAAGTCCTCTCAGCTGCATATCAGTATGACATACAATACAAGTCCTCTCAGCAGCATATCAGAATGACATACAATACACGTCCTCTCAGCTGCATATCAGAATGACATACAATACAAGTCCTCTCAGCTGCATATCAGAATGACATACAATACAAGTCCTCTCAGCTGCATATCAGAATGACATACAATACAAGTCCTCTCAGCTGCATATCAGAATGACATACAATACAAGACCTCTCAGCAGCATATCAGAATGACATACAATACCAGTCCTCTCAGCTGCATATCAGTATGACATACAATACAAGACCTCTCAGCTGCATATCAGAATGACATACAATACCAGCCCTCTCAGCTGCATATCAGTATGACATACAATACAAGACCTCTCAGCTGCATATCAGAATGACATACAATACAAGATCCTCTCAGCTGCATATCAGTATGACATACAATACAAGTCCTCTCAGCTGCATATCAGAATGACATACAATACAAGTCCTCTCAGCTGCATATCAGAATGACATACAATACCAGTCCTCACAGCTGCATATCAGTATGACATACAATACAAGTCCTCTCAGCAGCATATCAGAATGACATACAATACAAGTCCTCTCAGCAGCACATCAGAATGACATACAATACAAGTCCTCTCAGCAGCATATCAGTATGACATACAATACAAACCCTCTCAGCTGCATATCAGTATGACGTACAATACAAGTCCTCTCAGCTGCATATCAGAATGACATACAATACAAGTCCTCTCAGCAGCATATCAGAATGACATACAATACAAGTCCTCTCAGCTGCATATCAGAATGACATACAATACAAGTCCTCTCAGCAGCATATCAGAATGACATACAATACCAGTCCTCTCAGCTGCATATCAGTATGACATACAATACAATCCCTCTCAGCTGCATATCAGAATGACATACAATACCAGTCCTCTCAGCTGCATATCAGTATGACATACAATACAAGACCTCTCAGCTGCATATCAGAATGACATACAATACAAGATCCTCTCAGCTGCATATCAGTATGACATACAATACAAGTCCTCTCAGCTGCATATCAGAATGACATACAATACAAGACCTCTCAGCAGCATATCAGAATGACATACAATACCAGTCCTCTCAGCTGCATATCAGTATGACATACAATACAAGTCCTCTCAGCAGCATATCAGAATGACATACAATACAAGTCCTCTCAGCAGCATATCAGAATGACATACAATACAAGTCCTCTCAGCAGCATATCAGTATGACATACAATACAAGTCCTCTCAGCAGCATATCAGTATGACATACAATACAAGTCCTCTCAGCAGCATATCAGAATGACATACAATACAAGTCCTCTCAGCAGCATATCAGTATGACATACAATACAAGACCTCTCAGCTGCATATCAGAATGACATACAATACAAGTCCTCTCAGCTGCATATCAGAATGACATACAATACAAGTCCTCTCAGCAGCATATCAGAATGACATACAATACAAGTCCTCTCAGCAGCATATCAGAATGACATACAATACAAGTCCTCTCAGCAGCATATCAGAATGACATACAATACAAGTCCTCTCAGCAGCATATCAGTATGACATACAATACAAGACCTCTCAGCAGCATATCAGAATGACATACAATACAAGTCCTCTCAGCAGCATATCAGAATGACATACAATACAAGTCCTCTCAGTGTCAAACTATCCAGTGTCAGATCAATCCAAACTATCCAGTGGCATTTGTACTTCCCATTTCAGAGCAATCCAAACTATTACATTTTACATTTTTAGTCATTTAGCAGACATAGTAAGGGGATGGCCCAGGTTAGACTCAGACATAGAAGACATGGTAAGGAGATGGCCCAGGTTAGACTCAGAATACATATATATATTTTTTTATACTGGCCCCCCGTGGGAATCGAACCCACAACCCTGGCGTTGCAAACGCCATGCTCTATCAACTGAGCTACATCCCTGCCGGCCATTCCCTCCCCTACCCTGGGCCAATTGTGCGACGCCCATGAGTCTCCCGGTCGCGGCCGGCGGCGACAGAGCCTGGATTCGAACCCGGATCTCTAGTGGCACAGTTAGCACTGCGATGCAATGCCGTAGACCACTGCGCCACTCAGGAGTTATCTAATATCCAGTGGCATTTGTAGATGTACTTCCCATTTCAGAGCAATCCAAACTATCCAGTGGCATTTGTAGATGTACTTCCCATTGTAGCTAAGGACACAGCCAGGGAAACTACCAATGACAAGGGTTTGGCTAAAGTGAAGCACTTCCCACTTACAGGGTGACCTAACCACGTTACTGATCCTGAACTAAAGCCTGATTGGGTGAGAAGGGATGAGCTCACTGTAAACAGTGATTGTGTGTTATGGGGTATGAGAGCGGTGGTGCCAGCTACTCTACAGAGGAACCTACTGAAGGAGCTACATGAAAACCACTGGGGCATGGTTCAAATGGAAGCTCTGGCAAGGAGACACTTTTAGTGGCCCAGGTTAGACTCAGACATAGAAGACATGGTAAGGAGATGGCCCAGGTTAGACTCCGACATAGAAGACATGGTAAGGATTTGGCCCAGGTTAGACTCTGACATTGAAGACATGGTAAGGAGATGGCCCAGGTTAGACTCAGACATAGAAGACATGCTAAGGAGATGGCCCAGGTTAGACTCAGATATAGAAGACATGGTAAGGAGATGGCCCAGGTTAGACTCAGACATAGAAGACATGGTAAGGAGATGGCCCAGGTTAGACTCAGACATAGAAGACATGGTAAGGAGATGGCCCAGGTTAGACTCAGACATAGAAGACATGGTAAGGAGATGGCCCGGGTTAGACTCAGACATAGAAGACATGGTAAGGAGATGGCCCGGGTTAGACTCAGACATAGAAGACATGGTAAGGAGATGGCCCAGGTTAGACTCAGACATAGAAGACATGGTAAGGAGATGGCCCAGGTTAGACTCAGACATAGAAGACATGGTAAGGAGATGGCCCGGGTTAGACTCAGACATAGAAGACATGGTAAGGAGATGGCCCAGGTTAGACTCAGACATAGAAGACATGGTAAGGAGATGGCCCAGGTTAGACTCAGACATAGAAGACATGGTAAGGAGATGGCCCAGGTTAGACTCAGACATAGAAGACATGGTAAGGAGATGGCCCAGGTTAGACTCAGACATAGAAGACATGGTAAGGAGATGGCCCAGGTTAGACTCAGATATAGAAGACATGGTAAGGAGATGGCCCAGGTTAGACTCAGACATAGAAGACATGGTAAGGAGATGACCCAGGTTAGACTCAGACATACAAGGTTATCACTGGTTAAACCCAGCTTTTCAGCTGACATGCAGTCTAAGACACAGGACAAGGGGTTGGGCAAGAGGCTTCGTTTTTTACAGTCGGAACAAACAGTGCTTGTCCCAGATTACCGGGGAGGAGAGAGAGAGAAATGGAGACCCGGGGTTGTGAAAAGGCTACTTGGTCCTGTAACCTACTTAGTGCAGACTGAGGGAAAAACTGTGTAAGAAGCATGTGGATCAAATGATGATGCAACCCAATGAAAGAGAAGAGCTGAATGTGTCAGAGTGGAACATCTCTGATTGGGACTTGGACACTACGACTGGGACGGGCACCAATACAGACACACAGATGGTTCCAGGCCGTGAGCCTGAGGGTCCAGAGCGTCATGAGAGGCCAAAAAGGGTCAGAAGGCCTCCGGACCGATTGGATCTGTAAACAGGTTGTATATGTGTTGAGAAGTGAAAGACTGTTTTGGAAAACTCATGATGTTCGTCAAGGATGTTTTCAGAGGATGTGAGAATTTCCTGGGAGGAGTTTGGTGTATTGAGAAATGTATTATGTGTTAACGAGTTTAGATTTAAAATGGTTGCAAATAGCCAATGGGGATTTGTATGCAGGAGTTTATTTGAATTAACAAATGACATTGGGTTTTCCATTCTTGCATTGAAGTGATTGGATTACGAGATGCAAGGGCGGTAAAAAGTTTAATTATGTATTGGGGAGTTGGGCTGAAGACACTGTAGAGAGTGGTCCACTGGAATGTGTTAAGGAGAACATGAAATAAATCTGTTCAGTTTATTATAAGTACGCTTCGGAGTCTTCAGTAAAATAACCCAGCATCTTAGGATGCAACAATTATCCTTTATCATGTTTACAAAATAACAGATTGAAAGACAACAAATAGCCTACTTTTAATTAATTAAAAATATGTTAGAGACATGGGACATGGCCTTGTGTTGCTGCACTGTCTAAATATGTTAGAGACATGGGACATGGCCTTGTGTTGCTGCACTGTCTAAATATGTTAGAGACATGGGACATGGCCTTGTGTTGCTGCACTGTCTAAATATGTTAGAGACATGGGACATGGCCTTGTGTTGCTGCACTGTCTAAATATGTTAGAGACATGGGACATGGCCTTGTGTTGCTGCACTGTCTAAATATGTTAGAGACATGGGACATGGTCTTGTGTTGCTGCACTGTCTAAATATGTTAGAGACATGGGACATGGCCTTGTGTTGCTGCACTGTCTAAATATGTTAGAGACATGGGACATGGCCTTGTGATGCTGCACTGTCTAAATATGTTAGAGACATGGGACATGGCCTTGTGTTGCTGCACTGTCTAAATATGTTAGAGACATGGGACATGGCCTTGTGTTGCTGCACTGTCTAAATATGTTAGAGACATGGGACATGGCCTTGTGTTGCTGCACTGTCTAAATATGTTAGAGACATGGGACATGGCCTTGTGTTGCTGCACTGTCTAAATATGTTAGAGACATGGGACATGGCCTTGTGTTGCTGCACTGTCTAAATATGTTAGAGACATGGGACATGGCCTTGTGTTGCTGCACTGTCTAAATATGTTAGAGACATGGGACATGGCCTTGTGTTGTTCCACTGTCTAGATATGTTAGAGACATGGGACATGGCCTTGTGTTGCTGCACTGTCTAAATATGTTAGAGACATGGGACATGGCCTTGTGTCTAACTACCTTAACAAACAGTGACACATTATGTTATTATTAATATTATTATTGACATTTAACATGGAAAAAAGGTGACCCCTTGACTTTTTCCACATTTTGTTACGTTACGGCCTTATTATAAAATTGATTAAATAAAAGAATGTCCTCATCAATCTACACACAATACCCCATAATGACAAAGGGAAAAACAGGTTTATAGAAATGTTTGCAAATGTATAAAAATTCTAAATGAAAAAAACGTATGTACATAAGTATTCAGACCCTTTGTTATGAGACACGAAATTGAGCCCAGGTGCATCCTGTTTCCATTGATCATCCTTGAGATGTTTCTACAACTTGATTGGAGTCCACCTGTGGTAAATTCAATTGATTGGACATGATTTGGAAAGGCACACACCTGTCTATATAAGGTCCCACAGTTGACACACCCCTCACTATAGTCATTGGTTGCACTAATTGAACTGTTTGTCTACATAACCTGGTTCAATCATTCATGACATCAGTTGATATACAGAGTGTGAGACTCTCTATATATTTTTATATCTTCCAGTTCATTCTCCGTTAGTCAGCACCTCTACACTAAATAATGTTCTCTGGGGGTGCGCCAGCTCATGCTTTTTATTAGAGACTTTAGTCCCCAGACGTCTTAACCTGGAAAAGGACTATAGTATGTTTTAGAGACTTTAGCCCCCAGAGGTCTTAACCTGGAAAAGGACTATAGTATGTTTTAGAGACTTTAGTCCCCAGAGGTCTTAACCTGGAAAAGGACTATAGTATGTTTTAGAGACTTTAGTCCCCAGAGGTCTTAACCTGGAAAAGGACTATAGTATGTTTTAGAGACTTTAGTCCCCAGAGGTCTTAACCTGGAAAAGGACTATAGTATGTTTTAGAGACTTTAGTCCCCAGAGGTCTTAACCTGGAACCACTAAAACAATTTGGGAGATAGGGCAATCATATTTTTTGTGAAGAGTCCATTCCCTTGGTAGTCCAGTCCCCCTTCCCAACTTGTTGTTGTTTATTTTCCAATACCTAACATATTGAACATGTGTTATAAAGCAATGGTTTTACATCAATGATATCTACTGCAGTTGAAATATGATTGCCCTGTCTCCCAAATGGTTTTAGTGGTTCCATTTGTGTAATTGACCACTAGGTGGAGACATTGACCACAGTACCGCTCACCCTGAGGACCAACCTGTATAGTCCACCACACCCTCTCTCATTAGCACCACCAGCTGAAGAGAGTTTCTCACTCACTGTGTTCCCCATGCAGGCCCTGTGCCACGAGGGGGCAAAAGGGGGAAATGGCATTGTGTGCATGGAGCACTTTAACAATTCCATGTCCAAGGAGGTCTGGGTGCAGTGTTGGGAATGATGGGCTCACCAAGCCTGAACCCCAGGACAGCCATACCACTGTCCCCAAGCCTGAACCCCAGGACAGCCATACCACTGTCACCAAGCCTGAACCCCAGGACAGCCATACCACTGTCACCAAGCCTGAACCCCAGGACAGCCATACCACTGTCACCAAGCCAGAACCCCAGGACAGCCATACCACTGTCACCAAGCCTGAACCCCAGGACAGCCATACCACTGTCACCAAGCCTGATCCCCAGGACAGCCATACCACTGTCACCAAGCCTGAACCCCAGGACAGCCATACGACTGTCACCAAGCCTGAACCCCAGGACAGCCATACCACTGTCACCAAGCCTGAACCCCAGGACAGCCATACCACTGTCACCAAGCCTGAACCCCAGGACAGCCATATCACTGTCACCAAGCCTGAACCCCAGGACAGCCATACCACTGTCACCACTGTGACTCTGATTAAATGAACATGTCCAACATTCAGTCACAGACACACACACACACACACAGACACGCACATACAGACACACACACATACACACAGACACACACATACAGACACACACACGCACACACACACCACAAACGTTCAGGTGTTTAGTTTTGCCTAGATGTTGTTTGGTTGAGAAAGACCATTTAGTGGAGGGGAAAATAATACAACATTTATTTGTTATATTTATTATGATTTCTGCCAAATGAAATGTTGAACATGGCAATGTTGCTCTCATGGTCTCAATAAAGGTCTACAATATTTAGTTGCATGTCATGATTTATGCACTTTTTCATTCTGTTCCAATTCAGCCCAAGCACTGTTACAATTAAGCCAGACCATGGGGTAAATTGTAACACTTCACTCCTTGTAGTTAAGACAACACCATTCATTTGCAGTTTGATTTACATATGTCGTATCGAGTAAATGCTGGCAATTATTGCTGATAAACAAAGGAGTCCGCTCATACTGAACCTTGATCATACGTTTATTCATATCACAAGCTTTCAGCATGAGTTACAGGTGTCAAGATCACCCGGAGAGCAACGTCCCAGATTGCAATGGCTGCTCTAACCTCTTTTTCCTCCAGCATATACTTATAAACAATGTGAAAATATGGGTTGCTCCCTCTGCTGTCCAATCACCTGTCTCCCCTGGGGCGTCACCCTACAAATGGCTACTTTTGAACTAACATAAACAGTTTTTCAGTTCCACATGAAAAAACATTAACAAAGACATAATCCTAATACACTACATATCCCCCCTTCGAGACGAACTAAAAGTCTCGAAAACAAACAGAATAGGATTATGACAAGTAACAATTTATCTTATTGAGTATCTTTAACATTAAACCAAAAAACATTATTCTCTAGAGTGTAAATACCTTTCTATGAAATATGAATAAATCTTTATGGAGTGTGAATACATTACTATGAAATATGAACAAATCTTTATGGAGTGTGAATACATTACTATGAAATATGAACAAATCTTTATGGAGTGTGAATACATTACTATGAAATATGAACAAATCTTTATGGAGTGTGAGAGCGAAAAACTGTCTGATAGCCATCTTTCCAGATATCCATCCATCAATCAAGACAGTAAAATTATCTCACGGTCCTTCTGCCCCAGGCAACCACCTAGATACTCCAGATAAACTCATAAATCCCTATCAATGCATTTGAAACTATGATGCAATTAAATACACATGTAAGCCCCTGCAAACAAAATACTATCCAAAAAATGTCCACTCTCAGGCTGGTCAACCCATCGGATCCTACAGTGGACCTCTCCCTGCCTAGACTCCCTGTCCCTAAGCATTCACGAAATAAACAAAAACATCTAAGATCCCCACATGTATTCAATAACATCAAATATCCTTCTACAAAAATTAATACCTCAGAATATGACACAAATTATGTATTACACATGCAAATATGTCTATATTTCATTGCAGACACTGGAATGTAGTCCACTACACTTCATCTCCCCCGTAGTCTCGACTTCCAATGCATTGTTGATGATGGAATCAGAACCTTTCCACTCCTTCCTGGTTCCATCTCCTCCAGTCATTGTCCTTTCATATTGTCCTTTCTTTGAGTATTTCAATCTTTACATTTTCCCCCAAACGCTTCTGGAAGAAAAGAAAAGACCAAACAGTATCTTTTGCAAAACAAACACTTTCAAATTAAACATCAAGATCAACTAAGAATATAAAAATTATATATAAATGATGTATGAATCAATATAAATGATAGAATAATGAAATAGGATAATGTGATTAATTCATACACTTCCCCCCTTTGATTCATAAAATCATACTAAAAATCACACTAATATTGATTTTTTTTTTTGAAAAATGATCAAATAATCAAAAAGGATATTTATCCATTAATACTCCATCCAGACCCCCTTGTTCATCTTCATCCAGATCAGGAACAGTCAACAACGGCATCTGAGTGTTGTCTCCAGGCATCACAACTCCAACCCATCTTAATATCATAGCTTTCGCAAAGGTCAGTAACAAATTACAAAAGCAAAACATCACACACAACGCTATCAGAGCTGCAACTAAAATCTGAACCATCACTGCTCCTACTGGGCCTAACTGATCTTGCAACCAAGACTTCGCTGACCATCCAGCTCCTTCAGATCTACCAAACACATCCCTTATATTCTTCAACGCATCTATAACACTCGTGATATTATCGGAACTATCTGGGATCAAAGTATAACAATCATCCCCCGTCAGATTCATAGCCAAACATAAGCCCCCTTGTTTTACTAAAATATAGTCAAGAGCCATGTCATGTTTCAACAGCGTCAGTCTGTGACTTCTTTGAGTATTTGACAGAAGGTTAAACCCTCTTATTGTTTCATTCGCAAACCCCTGCAAAGTATAGGTAATATTATCAATATGATCTGCCAAAAATGTTACACCATACCATGGAAAAAGTCCCCCCTTCTCCCTTAGATTTATCCTCCAACGGTAGGCTTTAAGACTCTGAAATGTCACCATGTCTCTTTTCACCCTATTTTCAACTCTAGCTTCAGATTTATCTGTGTCCGGTGCTACCCCTCTTTTAATGGTAAAAGCCTCATATGGAAGCTTCAACGTTGACATGTAACAACATCCTGTCCATCCATAGGGTAAGAATATATATGCTTTATCACCACAAACCCACCAAATATCTCTAAAATTCCCAATAGTCACATTGTCAGGCAAAAGCTGATCTTTCACCATCAAAGTCCTGCTCTTCTTACTAACTGGTACATAAAAAGTAACATTATATTTCTCATTACTACCCTTAAGGTCATGCATACCCAAAGTTATCATATAATCATCACAATCTGATATTCCCATAAACATACCCCTTACATCATATGTTTTATTAGAACAAAAACAACTTTTAGCCCTCACTGGTTTCACCTCCAATGCTTCAGGGTTCGCTGTTACCTGATTTTACTTCCCATCTAACAAATTCACATAAGTTAATTTACTTAACCCAATAACACCTAAACCTAGGCTTAATCAAATGTTTTGACAACGACATTATTTTATCTGTTACTGATTGTTGCTGATACAACAGTTATGACAAAGCATAAGATTGACACATACTCGATAGAGGTTGAGCGACCATCTCTAAAATGTTTGGTGCTGGAATTCTCAACAGACATGGACCCTCAAGATTCCTCACTGATCTTACAGAATGAGCTAGCTGCTGGAACCAAAGATTCCTACCTGCCCATCCATCTTTAATTTTCACAACAGAAGAATCAAACCACATGCATTTAGTTTCTCTTTTCCCTAACGAGCGGTACTGATCAGATACCTCTCCTTGTCTGTCATTAAAATCAAAGACCTCATCCTGTACCTCCATGATAGTATCCTTCACTATTTCAGATGAATCTATATTGTTCTCTACCACTATCTGCTCTCCTATTTTAACCCTATCCTTACTACCATTGACAGCACTCTCTATCCGTATCATAAACCCCTGAGTCCTTCTTGCTACCCCCTTTAATTTCAGAAAAGTTGTTGTCGGTGTCGGTGTCATACTTCCTACATTTGCTATTGCCATCGTACCATTAATCCCTTCCAAAGTTACCATTAAAGTAGTTGATTTAGTTGATGTATTAACACCCTTAACTACTTCTAGTGGGAAAGCTACCGATATCCTACGTGTATTATTTACTGTTGGAGTGGCTACTGTAATATATTCTTCCTGAACTCCTTTGGTGACTGTGGAGGCTACAACAGACCTCAACTCTTCCATTATAAGCGTTACTTTACGAATTACATAGCCTTTTAACCAATAATTTTTAACCGGAACAAATTTTAATGCTTGCACTAGATAAGTACACATATATTCTCCCTGATCTTTCTCTGTAACATTACGCAAAATAAATGAACAATCACTCATAACCCTCTTCCACTTCATATTGTTGTACAAACTATACCTCCTTTGACTAGGGGCAACAGCTTCTACTTCTGGTCCTGATAACAATACTTATTCTCCCTAATTATCTCTCCATGTGGGAGGAACGTTCCCATCCTAACCCTAATAACAGTCTTTTCCCCCTAAAATTGCTGCTGGAGCTATTGGTTCCCTTGTAATCAAATGCGATATATTTATGGCTTTAATAACTATCAATGTTGAAAGAGTTAAATTGCTTCTCACTGTTGTTTTAATATACTGAAGTGTTAATGTCATTGTTGTTACTTCATCTATTTTCCCTAAGACTTTTAACTCCTTACTTGTATTTCCCTCTATCACCACTAGTGTCACTTTTTTTAAACTCTCAGTCCTACCTCTATCCCTGACTTTCAAACTTTTGATTATAAAAAATACACCCACAATTACCTTGATCTTCCTGCTGGGAATTGTAAATATAGATACTCAATCACCCTCAATCTTCTCTTATCATTCAGCAATGCATCTGCTCCTAACAGATCTAAACTCCTACCATATCTATCTTCCCACTAAACTCTAAAATTTTCCTTCACCACTGTTCTCTCTCTCTTACTACTAACTTTGAAACTTAGCTTACTGTCTTAGAGTTCCTTCAACCCTAGTTCTCCTAACTTTTTTAATCTAATCTTTTCTCCTAACCTTTAAAAACCTTTTCCACTGATTTATTCACAAAATCCTTTACCACTAATTTTTAGAATATGTGATTGGGAAAGTCCCCACCTGCTTCTGACTTCTTTACACACAGACTTGGCAAATGACTAAACATCTTTTAGCCTAGCCTGAAATCTCTTGGTGTAGGAATGTAACCCAGAATAACAGTCACCCCTTTTAACTTTATTTTTCAGACAGATTGTCTAATAGGCAGTCTAATAGATTATCATCCTTCCTATGATATTATCTTTTCAAGCAAATATGATTCCCAAAAACCCTATTCTTTTTAAAATCTTCTACTAGACAGCCGTCTAGTGTACATCTTATTGTACAGTTCAATTTACACCATGCATCTCTTCCCAACAATGCAATAGGTATATGTTCTAATATTAGTATGTCTATTTTAATTTCTCTTTGATTTTTATAGCAGAGCCCAATTGGTTCCTTAAGAGTAATCAACTGTTTTACTACCTCAAATCCCTATCCTAATTAGTTAATTTTACATAGTGAGATGTTTAACCTCTTTAGGCTCAACACAGATAAAAGCTTTTCCACTATTCACCATCATTTCTCATAGTCCCTTGTTTTCACTTCAATTGTTGGATATTTTTCTTCCTAATTGGTGCTACCAGCTGACACCCCCCTTCGTATCTTCTAGGCTCTAGAATCCTTGCTCCGGCCCCCTGTAGGGGTTCACCGGTCCTCCAGATGATCTTGACTGGCCCCTGTATCTTCCTCTGAAATTCCCTCTGATGTTTCCTCCTGACTTATTGCACTCAAAAGTAAAGTGACCAACCTGTCCACAATTATAACACTCTTCTGAAAGTTGCTGGAAGTGTAGCTGAAATCTTCCTCCTCCTTCTAAGCCTTCTCGTCCTCTTCCTCTCCAATTCTGTGTCTGTCCAGAAACTGGCTGTGGATATGAAACACCTGGTACCGCCCTTGGTGGCTGGTACAATTGCATTTGACCTTGTTCAGTTGAAGCTGTGGCAGTGATTGTTGACATATCAGTATTCTTCAAAAGGTTATATTCTAAGTTCTGTCCTCGAAATATCATCTTCCATCATCTTCTTACTAGTGGCCTTTTTCCTTGGCCTCAATGTATTCTTCTCCTCCAATTCTTGGGATTCTTTTCTCAGCAGTTTTTCTTCTCTTCTGTATCTTCAGCTGTGTTACTTCTTCTAAACTATTTGCTTTATCCAGGCATGATAAGCATCGGTCTATATCTCTATTTCTTCTTTGCTAGTCATTGTAGGATACAATCCTATCGTCGTTTCTGCTTGTCCTCTCTCTATTATTCGTTCATCTTCATCTCTGATGCAATAATCACCCTCCTGGATGATCACTGGAAGCTGAGGATAAACATCCCTAAGCTCTACTTCCTTCTCATAAGGTGGGGGTGTTTTTGCTGAATCCGTATGTGAGAAAGGTGTACTAACTTCTGCCATTAGTTTTTCTGTCGCCTTCTCTTCCTTTAGCATTTTATCTATACCTTTGTTTATCTTATCGCTGGAATCTTTTATCAGTTTTTGTTTGAGAATGAAGGGCAACTTTTGTTTCATTTGCCGGATAACCTAGCAATACTTTAGTTAAAGGATTACTATTTTGTACTATATCAACCGGTGTAATCACCTTCATAGCCTTGCTGTCCTTTTTTCCCCGTTGTAACAACCCTTTTATATTCCTTTATTGTGAATTGTTTTATTTTAGACTATATAGCCTATGGCTTCCCCCCTTTAATTATTAATATAAACTAAACAACTCCAAAAAAAAAATAATCTATCAATAAAAATATGAATATTAAAAAAATTCAATTAAAATCTTATTCAAAAATATTTTTTGAATCTTATTCAAAAATATTTAAAAATTAAAAATCAATTAAAAAAATCAATTACAAATTATGAATAATTAAAACCAATTTTTATTTCTATATCCTATCTTACCAATTTATCAATTAGTGGCTATCCTACCGCAACCCATCAAATGCAAGTAGTCAACTTCAGACTACAATCCTAAAAACAAAGCCCTCTAATCCTACAACACTACAATTCCCATAACCCCCCTTGCTCTATAAGCACCTAATTATCTTAATTTTACTGAATAATGTCAGTCCTTGATTCCCAACACAACTCCAATCAACCCAAGTGATGCACAGAGCCTCCAAAATGCAATTTTTAATGAATCAGTATTTGCCAAGCCTATGTGAAATTGTCATAACATCAAATATCATGTAGGGGAAGATTTTGTAAACAGACAGTACCAAAACCCCTTGACTCGATCTTCTGTCGCGTCACGTGACGTGATGTATACGTCAGCACCCCCTCTCTTTCTCTCTCTCTCTCCATCGTTCCTCTCATATGACAAAAGAACAGAGACACAGAAAAAGATTTTAGTAGTTGATGCAATACTGAGTTACTTCCAGCATTCAATATTCCTTCGTTCACATTCACTCTAAGACTTAACTCAGGACTAAATAGCTCAATAACCTTTTAATTTATTTTAATCGTCATTTTATTTAATTTTTTATAATCCGTCAACATATATCTAATTTATAAATTCACTACATCTCAACAAATAGTTTCATTTTCAAACCACAGCCGCTTTAACAACTAAAAGATTCGTGTCCAAATCTCTCTTGTCTGTGGCTATTTCTCTGTCTCCCCCTGCAGCACGCACAGGCCAACAGAAATATGACACTTTACCCACAATCCCCCGTGTTGGAGTTTTAGTAAACAACGTGTTGTAGTCTAGTGCCGTAAACCAACGTCTCATAATCTCGTGCCATAAACTCCCCCGTTTTGTAGTGTAGTGTCGTAAAATTAAACGCATGCGCAATACATTAAACGATACAATTCCCAGATAATAGAACGCTAGCATTCCGCTACAGCTTCACCATTTTATACCTTATAATCAAACAATTACACTTAACAGAGCTCACAATTGCATAGAACTCTGAATTCTACACACACAAACATAATTTAAGAGGCTTTATTCCATCGCAATGGCCCCCTAAGGACACCTGTTAGCATGTAGCACGCAACACAATTAGCATTTAGCATTAGCATTTAGCATTAGCCGCTATGTACAATGTGGCATGAAACACAACCAGCATTCAGCATTAGCATTTATCATGTGGCGTGCAAAATGTAACAAGAAGCCTGCATTGTGCCTAAATTATTTTCCCTTTTCCACTAACTTTATGCTGCCAATGACCATCTACTGAGAGATTACCCCAAGCAGACACCCCATCGGATGAAAGCAATAATCACAATCAGATCAATTCCATCAACCCGAGTTTTTTAGAACACACCAAATGTACATCTAATGCGCAAACGGATTTTCGGCCCATCCTGGATGGCCTCGTTTCGAGGTCTAATCAGATTCACAATGCCCTAATGTATACGTATATCTGCCTTTAATATCTGCCCTATTATTTGCCTTAATATCTGCCGTTAATATCTGCCTTCAATTGCTGTACAATTTTAGAATAATTATGACAGACCCCTAGTCGACAGCAATAACGCCACACGAGGCACATTTCGGTCCTAATGGTACATTTCTCCAGTGCACAATCACATAGCATCCAAACTAACAAACTTCCAAAGCGGTGAGGAAAAACTCACCCTTTTCTGGCCATGACTTCAGAACGAGTTAGCTTGGCGGCAACGAATGAAGCAAAGGGGAGATGCAGACCAGCCCCACGTTGGGCGCCATTTGTCGTATTGAGTAAATGCTGGCAATTATTGCTGTCAAACAAAGGAGTCCGCTCATACTGAACCTTGATCATAAGTTTTATTCATATCACAAGCTTTCAGCATGAGTTACAGACTTGCAGGGTCTGGAGAAACAGCGTCCCAAAATAATCTGTCTGTTTCTGACCCCTCTTTGTCTAGCCCATACTTATAAACAATGCCAAAATATGGGTTGCTCCCTCTGCTGTCCAATCACCTGTCTTCCCTGGGGCGTCACCCCACAAATGGCTATTTTTTAACTAAGATACACATTCCCTCTTTGTTCCTCTAGAATAGTCATAATCTTCATACACGACAATAGGTCATATGATTTCATGAGAATATTTTTCTGGAGTGAGAGTGTAATGCAAGTCAAGGTGTCCTTGGATGAATGTCAACAAGATTTATAACCAGCATTGTTAAATTAACTGTTGTAATAAATAAATACAAATATTTGTAAATGTATTGTCACAGACACCGGATAGATGCAGTGAAATGTGTTGTTTTACAGGGCCATAGTAATATGGCGCCCCCTGGAGCAAATCAGGTGTAAGTGCCTTGCTTAAGGGCACAGACAAATTTTTACCTTGACGGCCCAGGTATTTGAACCAGCAACCTTTCAGTTACTGGCCCCACTAGGTAATCTTACCATACCAGTTCACGCCCTAACAAAAGACACTGTTCCAGTGTTCAAATGTAGTCCATGAAGAGGAATTAGGAATAAGTACACAGCTATTCTGCCGTACAATTGCAAACTGCTGCTACACATTTGGTAAAAGATGAGTTCAGACCTAAATTCAGGCTTCGTAGTATCTGTTATATCTTGTGACAAAGTGTCCTGGTTCAATTATCTTCTGTTTCAGAGAAAATGGAGGGTCAGATTTGATGTAACTACAAAATCCCAGTAAAAACCAAGGAAACAGCAGTAAGTGAGGTTACTGCCATCTGGCTTTGTTCCACCATGTTCTACTGCAGTTACTACGGTTTTCCTTGGTATTCTATCAGGCTCTGAGTTCAGGCCATCCCGACCATGACACTCACCCTCACACACTCCATGAGACAGCCAGTGATCCAGTTATCACCAGAATAAAACATGGCACAATCCCGCAGGAACATTATGGTTTAACTCACATTGAAATGCAAAATACCCAGATAATGGTAAGACAGATAGCAAACAAAATATTGAAACGCTCGCTAACATAAAGAAAAGGACAGCATTGATATTAATACAAAGTCACATAAGGATAAACATTCTCCGTGATTAAATACTTCTTACCTTATGGATAAAAAAAGCTTGAGGGTTGCTACAATACAACATTCAAAACATGAAAACACAACTACACAACACCATTAAAAACAGCAAGAAAGCTGGATAAACACATTTAGATTTTTAGATACTGCACTTTGCTTTTGCATGACCCATACAGATGTTTAAGGTCATACAAAGGCAGAGTGCAGTATCAGAATTTTAGGGGTCATAGGTCAGATCAGTAGTCATAATAAGATGATACATCAGTACATTTACACTCATCAACCTACGACATATTTGACTGAACAGCAAAAACAACTTTAAAGCCTTTTTTGTCTTCAGTTGGACTGTTTTCTAGTTGATGCTCTTTTGCCTTTGTAGGGCCGTTTATTCAAGCAGTCAACGGACAACAACTCTTAATGCAATCACGGGGAAAACACTTTTGAAAGCAGTTTTGACCTTTGTTAAAAAAAGAGGGGGATCCAAGCTTTCCATTGATAACACGTTTATTTCTATACTCCTACAATTGTGCTAATGCATTGTTTTTAAAATGCAGTTACAACTGGAGTGTCAAGCATGGTTTAGGCACATTCACAACAGAGCTCTTAAAGGGGCAACAGCATCTTAAAACTGGAGTATCAAGCATGGTTAAGGATCATTCACAACAGAGCTCTTAAAGGGGCAACAGCATCTTAAAACCGGAGTATCAAGCATGGTTTAGGAACATTTGCAACAGAGCTCTTAAAGGGGCAACGGCTTCTTAAAACCGGAGTATCAAGCATGGTTTAGGAACATTCACAACAGAGCTCTTAAAGGGGCAACGGCATCTTAAAACCGGAGTATCAAGCATGGTTTAGGAACATTTGCAACAGAGCTCTTAAAGGGGCAACGGCATCTTAAAAGGGCAACTTTGTAATAGAAACCCCCCCAACAACAATTCTGAGTGAATAATAATAATAATAAATAATAATAATAATCAGGAAGTTGTGTCCAATGGGGTAAATGCAGATGGACAAACCCCATGCTTCATTTATAGCCACTATGCTGCATCCGTTGGGCTACAGGTGATCATGCTTATTGCTAATAGCACATCTGATAATAGACCATGAATACAGGATATATGGTTCAATATGTTAAAATCATTTACCGTCTGATAATAGACCATGCATACAGGCGATATGGTTCAATATGTTAAAATCATTTAACATCTGATAATAGACCATGCATACAGGCTATATGGTTCAATATGTTAAAATCATTTACCATCTGATAATAGACCATGAATATAGGATATATGGTTCAATATGTTAAAATCATTTACCATCTGATAATAGACCATGAATATAGGATATATGGTTCAATATGTTAAAATAATTTACCATCTGATAATAGACCATGCATACAGGCTATATGGTTCAATATGTTAAAATCATTTAACATCTGATAATAGACCATCCATACAGGCTATATGGTCCAATATGTTAAAATCATTTAACATCATTTTTACCAATATCTTATTGGGCTCATTTTTGGAGGTGGAAATTATATTTTAGATGGTGTCAGAATCATTGTATTTCCATTCATTCTGGAGTAGAACGGCCTTTTTATTGTCACCAGAACTGAGCTTCTTAGAACTGAGCTTCTCAAGAAGTATCCCCAGGAGCACCCTGGGAAATCTGGGCAAGGGGACTGGAATTGGTCAAATTTGCAGTTTAATACATTTACAGAAAATTATCCTCTTTTCCTAAAAGCGTGACGGTCATGACTTGTTTACATGAAAGGGGAGATTAATTTAGCACAAGACAATCAATCTGAGGTCGACGTAAGGATTTTTTTTTTGCTTTAACCCCTGAGATTTGGCTGTTCTATGAGTACGAATGGTCTGAGGCAGGCGTTAGATTACAAGCCTTTTCAAGTGTAACATTAATAACAATGGTTTGAGGGAACTGCTCAGAGATTTAACGGTGCTCCTACAAAGGTTCTAGCGATGAACTTAGCCTTAAGATGCTTTTGGGAAACTGGATCCTGAATGAGACCATCTGCTAAATGACTAAAATGTCAAATGTAAGGTTTTAAATACAAATATCATATTACTGTATTTTTTGAAAACATTTTTCAACATTGATTTCACAAATATAATATTTGTACAGATCTTTCTTAAAAATGTTGATATTTTTACATTTGACTGTGTAAAACCTAGCAGTACTACTTATTTCTCTGAGTTAGGCAGATATGTAGCGTTTTGCAAAGAAAAACATCATTTGTCTATCTGAAATGAAAGCATCAAGTGATAGATTTTAAACGAATACATGTCTGTCATTGAACAACCCCATGCCATGATTAGATAGTGAAAAAACACACCAATCTCTTTCATAATTTCTTTAAACAATAAAGGCTAATTTACCAAAACTTCTGAAAAGTGATATGTAGCGTTTTGGAATGAAACTCAGCTCATGTTTCCCCATCTGAGCTCAGAGTAGATGAGAGACTGCGGGGCGGTTTCCCAGACAGAGTTTAATTGAAGTCAGGACCAGGTAAATTCTACTGAAGTATCTCCCCAATATCCCCACACGTCTTATTACCTGTTCTGTCTGTGTCCCGTATACTCCCTCTCCGGCGTTCCAGGTCACCAGTCTGCTCATTATTATGCACACCTGTCACCATCGTTACGCCCCCTGCGACCAATCAGACTGCCCTGGACTCCATCCCCTTCCTGATTACCTCCCCTATATCAGGCACTCCCTTTGGTTCCTTCCCCAGGCGTTATTGATTCTGTTTCGGTGTTTCATGTCTGTACGCTACTCCTGTTTCTTGTTTTGTTCTATGTATTATTAAATTCACTTCCTGTACTTGCTTCCTGACTCCCAGCGTTCACGTTACAGTCTGGCTGTAGCAGGCTGCCTAGTAAATTAAATGTCTTTGGCCCCATTCCAATAAAACATGTAAGCACAATGTTGTCCTCATCAATGTCATTTACAAGAACAAAATATTCAAACCGTTCTGTATATGAGCTCCACTGCTCAATACTTTCATCAAACTGTCCAATGTTTCCAACAGTTCCACCAAATTTTCATTTCTCAATAGGCTCCTGATTGTCACTCACTTCAATATTGTCCTCAACCACAGCAATATTTTCCTCAGTCACGTGATCTTCATTCACTTCACTCACTGACGTTTCCTCCTCAAATTCGCTCTTTTAGCAGTTTTAATTCCAACGTTCGTCTTCACAGTTGAATAAATGTCCTTTCCTTTAATCACTGTATATTCCTCCTTTTTAATCACGTTGTTTTCCCACTCCGATGTCCGTCTCGAGTCCTTTTCTGCCGTCCATGACGATGTTAACTCCAGTGGTGGAAAAAGTACCCAATTGTCATACTTGAGTAAAAGTAAAGATACCTTAATAGAAAATGACTCAACTAAAAGTGAAAGTCACCCAGTAAAATACTACTTGAGTAAAAGTCTAAAAGTATTTGGTTTTAAATATACTTAAGTATCAAAAGTAAATGTAATTGCTACAATATACTAAAGTATCAAAAGTAAAAGTACAAGTATAAATCATTTCAAATTCCTTACATAAAGCAAACCAGACGATTTTCTTGTTTTTAAAATGTACGTTCAGCCAGAGGCACACTCCAACACTCAGACAATTTACAAACAAAGCATTTATGTTTAGTGAGTCTGCCAGATAAGAGGCAGTAGGGAGGTTCTCTTGATAAGTGTGTGAATTGGACCATTTTCTGTCCTGCTAAGCATTCAAAATGTAACAAGTACTTTTGGGTGTCAGGGAAAATGTATGGAGTAAAAAGTACATTATTTTCTTTAGGAATTAAGTAAAAGTAAAAGTTGTCAAAAATATAAATAGTAAAGTCAAGTACAGATACCCCAAAAAACGACTTAAGTAGTACTTTAAAGTATTTTTACTTAAGTACTTTAAACCACTTGTTAACTCTCTTTCTTAGCTAGCTGGACTATGCACTTGCCTCTGCTAGCAATACACTGTGCTAACATTAGCCTAGACTGTACCACAGAAAATAACATTTTTAAACAGTTGTAAAAACCCACTTCTTCCAGACAGAATAGTTCCTGTATATTCAGACTTACTCATCACCAATCTTTTGTTATGTCTCGTGGGTTTCATAACCACGTCTGTATAACAATTCAATAATGATGAGACAGGAGACAGGAATCAGTTCAACCATTTATCTGGAACATGATCATCTCAACACATACAAACCCCCATGATGCTCTGCAGCACAACGCCAATATACAACAAATACATACATAAGTAAATGGACACGAAACAAAACTCATAGAGGAATTTAAATGTTCAGTTGTAGAAAGTAGGGCTATGGGATAGGGTCAGAAAGGTCAGTATGTTTGATAACTGGTTCCAGAGGTGACATAACAAGCATAAGGTCCATTGTAACACAGTGAAGTAGAGGTGGGAGCTAAAAGCAGACATGGACAGTGAGACGGTGTGAGGAGGTCAGGGGTGAAACACTAGATCAGGACAGGTAGAAATGGCAGGGCTGGAAATAGACACAGAGACACATTCTGATCATGGCTCAGACCTGACCTGAGACACCCAAACAGAAGATGCCATAGCAAAGTCCTGTCCAGTAGGCTATATGGGATTTCCTTTCACCAAAATAAAACACATGGAAATGTGTCCAGTGTGTGTGTGTGTCCAGTATGTGTGTGTGTGTCCAGTGTGTGTGTGTCCAGTGTATGTGTGTGTGTGTGTGTGTGTGTGTGTGTCCAGTGTGTGTGTGTATGTCCAGTGTGTGTGTGTGTGTGTCCAGTGTGTGTCCAGTGTGTGTTCAGTGTTTGTCCACTGTGTGTCCACTGTGTGTCCAGTGTGTATGTCAAGTGTGTGTGTGTCCAGTGTGTGTGTCCAGTGTGTGTGTGTTCAGTGTGTGTGTGTGTGTGTGTGTGTCCAGTGTGTGTGTGTGTGTGTCCAGTGTGTGTGTGTGTGTCCAGTGTGTGTGTGTGTCTAGTGTGTGTATGTGTGTTCAGTGTGTGTGTGTGTGTGTGTGTGTGTGTGTGTGTGTGTGTCCAGTGTGTGTGTGTGTGTGTGTGTGTGTGTGTGTGTGTGTGTGTCCAGTGTGTGTGTGCAGTGTGTGTGTGTGTTTGTGTGTGTGTGTGTGTTTAGTGTGTTTGTGTGTGTGTCCAGTGTGTGTGTGTGTGTGTGTCCCCAGTGTGTGTGTGTGTGTGTGTGTGTGTGTGTGTGTGTGTGTGTGTGTGTGTGTGTCCGGTGTGTGTGTGTTTGTCCTGCGTGTGTGTGTCCAGTGTGTGTGTGTGTATCCAGTGTGTGTGTGTGTGTGTGTCCAGTGTGAGTCTGTCCCGAGTGTGTGTGTGTCCAGTGTGTGTGTGTTTGTCCAGTGTGTGTTTGTGTGTGTCCAGTGTGTGTGTCCAGTGTGTGTGTGTTCAGTGTGTGAGTGTGTACATTGTGTGTGTGTGTGTGTGTCCAGTGTGTTTGTGTGTGACCAGTGTGAGTGTGTCCAGTGTGTGTGTGTCCAGTGTGTGTGTGTCCAGTGTGTGTGTGTCCAGTGTGTGTGTGTGTGTCTAGTGTGTGTGTGTGTGTGTGTGTGTGTGTGTGTGTGTGTTTGTGTGTGTGTGTGTGTCCAGTGTGTGTGTTTGTCCAGTGTGTGTGTGTCCAGTGTGTGTGTGTCCAGTGTGTGTGTGTGTGTCTAGTGTGTGTGTGTGTGTGTGTGTCCGGTGTGTGTGTGTGTGTGTGTGTGTGTGTGTGTGTGTTTGTGTGTCCAGTGTGTGTGTTTGTCCAGTGTGTGTGTTTTTGTGTGTGTCCACTGTGTGTGTGTGTCCAGTGTGTTTGTGTCCAGTGTGTGTGTGTGTGTGTGTGTGTGTGTGTGTTCAGTGTGTGTGTGTCCAGTGTGTGTGTGTATGTGTGTTTTCAGCGTGTGTGTGTGTCCAGCGTGTGTGTGCAGTGTTTGTGTCTAGTGTGTGTGTGTGTGTGTGTCCCCAGTGTGTTTGTGTGTGTGTGTGTGTGTGTCCAGTGTATGTGTGTGTGTCCAGTGTGAGTCTGTCCAGTGTGTGTTTGTCCAGTTTGTGTGTGTGTACAGTGTGTGTGTGTGTGTCTAGTGTGTGTGAGTGTGTCCAGTGTGAGTGTGTGTCCAGTGTGTGTGTGTGTGTGTGTGTGTGTGTGTGTGTGTGTGTTTGTGTGTGTTTGTGTGTGTCCAGTGTGTGTGTGTGTGTGTGTGTTTGTGTGTGTCCAGTGTGTGTGTGTGTGTGTACAGTGTGTGTGTGTGTGTGTGTGTCTAGTGTATGTGTGTGTCCAGTGTGCGTGTCCAGTGTGTGCGTGTTCTGTGTGTGTGTGTGTACAGTGATTGTGTGTGTGTGTGTAGTGTGTGTGAGTTTGTCCAGTGTGTGTGTGTGTGTGTGTGTGTGTGTGTGTATGTTTGTGTGTGTCCAGTGTGTCCAGTGTGTGTGTGTGTCCAGTGTGTGTGTGTGTGTGTGTGTGTTTGTGTGTGTCCACTGTGTATGTGTGTCCAGTGTGTGTGTTCAATGTGTGTCCAGTGTGTGTGTGTGTGTGTGTGTGTCTAGTGTGTGTGTGTCTAGTGTGTATGTGTGTCCAGTGTGTGTGTTCAGTGTGTGTCCAGTGTTTGTGTGTGTGTGTGCAGTATGTGTGTGTGTGTGTGTCTAGTGTGTGTGTGTCTAGTGTGTATGTGTGTCCAGTGTGTGTGTTCAGTGTGTGTCCAGTGTGTGTGTGTGTGTTCAGTGTGTGTGTGTGTACAGTGTGTGTGTGTGTGTGTGTGTCTAGTGTGTGTGTGTCTAGTGTGTGTGTGTGTGTGTCCAGTGTGAGTGTGTCCAGTGTGTGTGTGTGTCCGGTGTGTGTGTGTGTGTGTTTGTGTCCAGTGTGTGTGTGTGTGTGTGTGTGTGTGTCAGTGTTACCATGGTTATTATTTACAGGGACACTGAGGAGTCAACACCATAAACCCAAAACCCTGGATAGAGGGGCTCAGTGAATGTGGAGTGGAATGTGTTCAGGTGGGTCAGTGTGTCAGAGGAGACTCTGTAGAAGGACAGAGTGCCGGCAGGCCAGTCCAGATACACACCTACTCTGTGGGAGCTGGAGGAGGGGACGTCTATGGTAGTGGACTTATTATTGTGCCTGGCAGAGTAACGGTTGTCAGTGCAGATCAGACTCCAGGACTTGTCATTGTATCCAATCAAACAGTCACCGCCCCTTCCTCTCCTGCTGATTCCTTTATATGTCACTCCTATATCAGCCCCTCTCCCACTCCTCTCTACCTCCCAGTAACAGCGCCCAGTCAGACCCTCTCTACACAGCACCTGTCCACAGCCCTGAAATCTCTCTGTGTGATCAGGATACGGCTGCTCCTCTCTCCTACGTGTCACCTTTCTGTTCTCCTCAGACAGAGAGAGGAATCTGTTTACTGTGTTTGGGTCCAGCGTGAGATCACAGACATCTGATGGATGAAACCAGACACAATATTAGAAATCATCATCATTCACATTAGAATGTTAACTCACTTTTCACTAATTCATTTAATGTAGATGTTTCTAGGTATCAAAAGGATAAGTTAAGGTAACTTGAGACTTGTTGAATGATCATATGTTATACTGTATGGTAATATAAAACACACTTATTCCCATTAATTACACACACACACACACACACACACACACACACACACACACACACACACACACACACACACACACACATCCTGAACAAACACAAACACACACACACACTGGACACACATACACATCCTGAACACACACACACACTTACACTGAACATACACACACACACACTGGACACACACACACACATCCTTAACACACACACACACATCCTGAACACACACAGGAACACGCCACACACACACACACATTGTCAAAGCAAATCTTTGTAAACTTTGGTGTCCCTGATTTGTGCTTCTGTAGAACTACAGCTGATATTTAATACGACCAAGTAAGTAATGATGGTGGTCTTTGACTTTGACTTCACTTGAATTAAGACTTATTCTTAGTCATATTCTTCACAGCAGTCAACACTCACATTTTCTAACTCCAGGTTTCATTCTGTTCTCTCCACCATGTTCCACACTGTAGCGGTAAGCAGAAGAACAGACAGTCATTGAGGAAACACCTGAACTCACACACACTACACACACCCCACACACACACACACACACACACACACACACACACACACACACACACACACACACACACACACACACACACACACACACACACACAAACAGTCAGTATATACATTTGTCCAAGTGTGTGTGTGTGTGTGTGTGTGTGAGTCCACTGTTTGTGTCCTGTGTGTGTGTGTGTGTGTGTGTATGTGTGTGTGTGTCCAGTGTGTGTTCAGTGTGTGTCCAGTGTGTGTGTGTGTGTGTGTGTGTGAGTGTCCAGTGTGTGTGTGTCCGGTGTCTGTCCAGTGTGTGTGTGTGTATGTCAAGTGTGTGTGTTTGTGTGTCCAGTATGTGTGTGTGTGTGTGTCCAGTGTGTGTGTGTGTGTGTGTTCAGTGTGTTTGTCCAGTGTGTGTGTGTGTTTGTCCAGTGTGTGTGTGTCCAGTGTGTGTGTGTGTGTCCAGTGTGTGTGTGTGTTTGTTTGTCCACTGTGTGAATGTGTGTCCAGTGTGTGTGTATGTCTAGTGTGTGTGTGTGTGTCTAGTGTGTCTGTGTCTAGTGTTTGTGTGTGTCCAGTGTATGTGTGTGTGTCAAGTATTTGTGTTTGTATGTCCAGTTTGTGTGTGTGTGTGTGTGTCTGTGTGTCCAGTGTGAGTAAGTCTGTGTGTTTGTGTGTGTCCAGTGTGTGTGTTGTGTCCAGTGTGTTTTTGTGTTTGTGTGTGTGTCCGGTTTGTGTCCAGTGTGTGTGTGTGTATGTGTGTGTGTGTGTGTGTCCAGTGTGTGTGTGTGCGTGTGTGTCCAGTGTTTGTGTGTGTGTCCAGTGTGTGTGTGTGTGTGTGTGTGTGTTTGTCCAGTGTGTGTGTGTCCATTGTGTGTGTGTCCAGTGTGTGTGTGTATGTCTAGTGTGTGTGTGTGTGTGTCTAGTGTGTGTGTGTGTGTCCAGTGTGAGTGTTGTGTGTCCAGTGTGTGTGTTTGTCCAGTGTGTGTATGTGTGTGTGTGCGTCCTTTGTGTGTGTGTGTGTCCTTTGTGTGTATGTGTCCTGTGTGTGTGTTTACAGTGTGTGTGTGTGTGTGTGTGTGTGTGTGTGTGTGTGTGTGTCCAGTGTGTATGTGTGTCCAGTGTGTGTGTGTGTGTGCACGTGTATCAGTACACACACTGGACACACACACACACTGGACACACACACACACACACACACACACACACACACACACTGGACACACACACACACACAGACACACACACACACACACACACACACACACACACACACTGGTCACACACACACACACACACACACACAGTCTTTATATAACTTAGTCCAAGTGGTGGTAAGAATGTTTGTCTTAACTAGCCTGATAACTCCAACATGTCTGATATGAACATTGACATAAACCCTCTACATACTTGAGTTTCTCCAGTCTGCAGTGTGGATCCTCCAGTCCAGCAGAGAGCAGTCTGACTCCTGAGTCTCCTGGGTGATTGTAGCTCAGGTCCAGCTCTCTCAGGTGTGAGGGGTTTGACTTCAGAGCTGAGACCAGAGAAGCACAGCCTTCCTCTGTGACTAGACAGCCTGACAGCCTGCAAAGAGTCAAATCATATTTAAACCACACTGCTATTCTTTGGTGGTGAAAATAGTGGCAGTATATTTTTTTAAACATATTCAGATACATCAGTGTCCTGAAACCTGCCATATCTATTCATAAATGAATTAATGTATCATTACTAGAAATTATCATAATATTGCTTGTAGATAGAAACATGTATAGTACGAATATTTGAGTAGACTGACCAGACCAGTTTAAAAAGCAGTATCAGTCAAAAGACAGACATTGAAGTATCAGATTTAGATTGTATTGAGTATACAGTCCACACCGTATCTATTTTGACAGTGAAGATAAGATTTTAAATGTGGCTCTATACTCCAACATTTTGGATTTGAGATCAAATGTTTCATATGAGGTGACAGTATATATAAGTCACCTGTTATTTGAGGGTATTTTAATACATATCTGTTTCACCGTTTAGAAATGAAAGCCCTTTATGTATCTAGTCCCCCTATTTGAAGAAGTCACAAGTATTCTGACCAATTCACTTATAGTGTATTAAAGTAGTCAAAAGTTTAGTTTTTGGTCCCAAACTTGCATTTGCAGATTGTTTTGGTTTTGTTTTGGGTTATGTTTTGCCCAATAGTAACTGAATGGTGGATGATGACTGGATTAATTTATTTTCTTTCTAAGTGAGTAGATAAGGTCGCAGTTGTAAATGAGAACCTGTTCTCAACTGGCTTACCTGGTTAAATAAAGGTGAAATAAATAAAAAAAATAAAAAAAATAACATGTTTCTAAACACTACTAAATTAATCCTGATGATGCCATGATTGAGAAAGATCATGAATGAATCATTAATAATAATGAGTGAGAAAGTTACAGAGGCTACAACAAAACATACTAACCTCTCACCATTACCAATTATTAACATCAAATAAAAGGTGGCATTCTATAATGAAACATTCAATCTGAAATCCAAAATGCTGGAGCATAGCACCAAATGTAAAACTGTAAGCTTCACTGTCCAAACACATATGGTGTGGACTATGTGTGCCTGGTAAACACATGTGGATCTGGTGAACAGTTATCACTTGTTGACCAACTACAGGAATACTGACCTCAGAATCTCCAGTTTACAGTGGGGATTCCCCAGTCCAGCAGAGAGCAGCTTCACTCCTGAATCCTTCAGGTCATTGTTACTCAGGTCCAGCTCTCTCAGGTGTGAGGGGTTTGACTTCAGAGCTGAGACCAGAGAAGCACAGCATTTCTTTGTGAGTCCACAGCCTGACAGCCTGCAAAGAGATCATCATGATTTCACACACTGTTAATTTAACACCAGTAGTGTAGAAGGACAATGGCAGATGCATTTGGTTTCTTCTCTTAAACAACATATAGATTCATCTTCCGTCTCCTAGAATTGCATGGTCATATCGTTATACTAATGTGAACACCAATGCACTGATTCAGTAAGTTTTTCAATATAATATAATATATTATATACATATTATAATATATATTTTTCTCTAAACTGAATATTTCTTCCTGATGATTAGTACTTAAATGTCATTTTATGTACTCACAGAGCAGCTCTGGAGGCTTTGACCACTGGCAGCAGCCTCAGAAGACCTTCCTCTGATCTGGAGTATTTCTTCAGGTCAAACACATCCAGCTCCTTTTCTGAAGTCAGCAACACAAAGACCAGAGCTGACCACTGTGCAGGTGACAGTTTGGCTTCTGAGAGACTTCCTGATCGCAGGAAGCTTTGGATCTCCTCCACTAGAGAATGGTCATTCAGTTCATTCAGACAGTGGAACAGATTGATGCACCTCTCTGGAGAGGGATTCTCCCTGATCTTCTCCTTGATGTACTTGACTGTTTCTTCATGGCTCTGTGAGCTGCTTCTTGTCTTTGTCAGTAGACCTCGTAAGTGCTTCTGATTGGACTCCAGTGAGAGGCCCAGAAGGAAGCGGAGGAAAAGGTCCAGGTTTCCCGTCTCACTTTGTAAGGCTTTATCCACAGCACTCTTGTAGACAGTAACTTCAGTAACTTGAGGTTCGGCCATTAGATTCTCATTGTTGTTGATGAATGAGAGGAACACATATACAGCAGCCAGAAACTCCTGAATGCTCAGATGCACGAAGCAGTACACCTTTTCCTGGTACAGCACACATTCCTCTTTAAAGATCTGTGTGCACAATCCTGAGTACACTGAGGCTTCATTGACATCAATGCCAGCCTCTTTCAGGTCTTCTTCATAGAACATCAGATTGCCCTCAACAAGCTGTTGAAAAGCCAGTTTTCCCAGTGACAGAATGCTCTCTTTATTCCAGTGTGGAACTGTCTCTTCTTTCCCAAGATACTTTTCATTCTTCTGTTTGGTATGAAACACTACAAGGTGTATGAACATCTCAGTCAGAGTTTTGGGCATCTCTTCTGTCTTGTCTGTACTCAACATGTGTTCAAGGACTGTTGCAGAAATCCAACAGAAGACTGGAATGTGGCACATGATGTGGAGGCTCCTTGATGTCTTTATGTGTGAGATGATTCTGCTGGCCAGGTCCTCATCGCTGAATCTCTTCCTGAAGTACTCCTCCTTCTGTGGGTCATTGAACCCTCGCACCTCTGTCACCTGGTCAACACACCCTGAAGGGATCTGATTGGCTGCTGCAGGTCGGGTAGTTATCCAGAGGAGAGCAGAGGGAAGCAGATTTCCCTTGATGAGATTTGTCAGCAGAACATCCACTGAGGTTGACTCTGTGACGTCACAACAGATCTTGTTCTTCTGGAAGTCTAGGGGCAGTCGGCACTCATCCAGACCATCAAAGATGAACAGAACTTTGTACTTGTCGTAGTTGGAGATTCTTGCTTCTTTGGTTTCCATTGAGAAGTGATTGAGAAGTTCAATCAAAGTGTGTTTTTCATTTTTCATCAAATTCAGCTCCCGAAAAGGGAATGAAAATACAAATTGGACATCCTGATTTGCTTTTCCTTCAGCCCAGTCCAGAATGAACTTCTGCACAGAGACTGTTTTTCCAATGCCAGCGACTCCCTTTGTCAGCACAGTTCTGATAAGTTTGTCTTGTCCAGTTAAGGGTCTAAAGATGTCGTTACATTTGACTGCAGTCTCTGGTCTTGCTTGTTTCCTGGTTGTTGTCTCAATCTGTCTCAGCTCATGTTCATTATTGACCTCTCCTGTTCCACCCTCTGTGATGTAGAGCTCTGTGTAGATCTTATTGAGAAGTGTTGGGTTTCCTTGTTTAGCGATCCCCTCAAATACACATTGAAACTTCTTCTTTAGATTAGATTTGAGTTCACGTTGACAAATCACACCAAGCTCATCTGAATCTAGAAATAACACAGAGGATATTAATATTACGTCTGTTTTAATGCCTACAGTATTGTAAGACTGTGTCATGAAGTTTAAATGATAATAATGTATTCTCTTAACTGTCTGTATAAATCTGTAAATGTTTACATAATGCATTACACACTGGTGTGACTGATTATATTATTATTGGTATTGGTATTATTAATTCTCTCTCTCTCTCTCTCTCTCTCTCTCTCTCTCTCTCTCTCTCTCTCTCTCTCTCTCTCTCTCTCTCTCTCTCTCTCTCTCTCTAATTTAATCACCACAACACATCCCTGCTGCTACTTGATGAGGTCACTAGGTGTTGTGTTAAGGCTGCTACAATATCATTTAGTTACACAGCTACTTTAGCTGTACTTTAGCTACAGCTTTTAAATGTTTGTTATAAAACAGCATTCAACATGAGGCAGACAGCTCTTACTTTTCTCCAGTGTGTAAGCAAGCTCCTTCTGGTTCATTTTCCTCAGGATGTGCAGTGTGATCTTCAGAGCCCCCTCTCTGGCACTGCTCTCCTGCTTCTCATCTTCAGCATCCACCACTTCCTTATCCTGCTTCTGACTCTCAAATCCTTCTGGGAGTTCTGGACTAAGAATCCTCTTGAAAATCTTCAGCTCCTTCTTCACAAATGTCATAATATTCTCTTCAAGCAACTGAAATAAATCAAGTAAATAAGTTAAGCAAGAGACTAAATGCTTTCTCATTAACACATGCATGAATGATTGACAGATCAACTTTACTTGAGGTAAACAAAAACAAATGTACATAACAGGACCACATACACTGAATATGGAGTCCAGGTCTGTTTGATGACTCTGGGAAGACTGACCACTGAAAATCTCTGACTCTGATCTCTCCTGTTGGTTTCTGTGGACAAAACATGAGATTACATCTCCTCATCCAGGGAGTGCACACACACACACACACACACACACACACACACACACACACACACACACACACACACACACAGACACACACACACACACACACACACACACACACACACACTCAAACACACACACACACACACACACACACAGGGAGGGAATGTTGTGTTGGTTTAATATGGTTTTAGGACTATGAACATGGAAAAAAGTATTAGCCTATGGATTATGAAAACAACAAAAATAAATGAGAAATTGGGAGAGGAGAAATGACTAGAGACAGTGTTGTTTAACCCACTGACCATGACCCATGAGTTCTTCTTACCTTTGTTCAGTAGAAAAGTCTCCCTCTCTAAACCGTATAGGTTGTTCCATAGACCGGTCACTCTTTCTCATTCCCAAAAGCATTTTAAGGCCAAGTTCATCATTAGAATCTTCGTAGGAGCATTGTTAAATCTCTGAGCTGTTTCCCAAAACCATCGTTATTAACGTTGCACTTGAAAACGTTCATATTCTAACACCTGCCTCAGACCACTTGTAGAACAGCCAAGTGCGTCGTTAGATGCTTTTTTTGCCCTCCCGCATCACTTTATACACAGAAGATTTCCGCTAAACATAGAATCACATGGTTTATCCGTCTCTCTGTGACCGCCGATAACTTCAGAACAAAGTTGACTACAAATACAAAGTTGCCAATGTCTTTGCAATTGATTCAAATAAGGGACTTATACAAATTTGCTTCAAATGATAACCGAGATGACTGCATTAAAATATAAACAGTAGGCTATAGACCTATTTCAATCATATTGAAATAAATTTCTTGTTCAATCAATTGAGTTCTATTTTGCTACTTGTAGACTACGGTCTCTAATTTGTCTCAATATATTTCATGATGTGTAGCCTAACATGTGAACAATGATGTGCCAAATCTGTGATTTAGAATAAGCCGCCTCAATATCTGCAGCCGTAAGGTGGTAATATCTCTCTAGGAGCTGATCTGTCATAAGTATTGTGAATTAATTATAAGATAAGATTTGAATGGAGAAAACTGATCCGAGAGCAGCGCTCCCCTTCTTTCGATCCTATCAGTATCGATACATGCTCCACCGGACGTGATACCTTGTCATGCTGCTGATCCAGTTTCTACTGGTCTGCCTGCGGATCTGGAACTCTGACCTGTTCACCGGACGTGCGACCTTGTCCCGAACCTGCTGTTTCGCCCCCCCTCTATCTCTCTCTACCACTCCTGCTGTCTCGACCTCTGAATGCTTGGCTATGAACAGCCAACTGACATTTACTCCTGAGGTGCTGACGTGTTGCACCCTCTATAACCACAGTGATTATTATTTGACGCTGCTGGTCATGAACATTTGAAAATCTTGAAGAACGATCTGAACTTAATGGCCATATCCTCTTATATAATCTCCCCCCAGCACAGCCAGAAGAGGACTGGCCACCCCTCAGAGCCTGGTTCCTCTCTAGGTTTCTTCCTAGGTTTCTGCCTTTCTAGGGAGTTTTTCCTAGCCACCGTGCTTCTACATCTGCATTGCTTGCTCTTTGTGGTTTTAGACTGGGTTTCTATATAAGCACTTTGTGACAACTGCTGATGTAAAAAATGTCTTCTGGGAATACATATGAAGCAGACCAGGCCAGGGTTTGGGTTTGAGAAGTCAATGAGAGGTAAAAATGACTTCCTTAGTTGTTAATTTTGAAAATGTTCTGTCTTAAGTAGTTTAACAAACTGACACATTTTCATGTTAGTCATAAATAACTTTATATGAAAGGAGTGCCTTTGATTTGACGGCCTGCACCTGTGCATTTCGGCACAAGATGACCATTAGACCCAATGACGTATTTCTGCGCATGAGCTTCAAATCAAATCAAATTGTATTTCTCACATGCGCCGAATACAACAGTGGTACACTTTACCGTGAAATGCTTACTTAAGAGCCCTTTCCCAACAATGCAGAGTTAAAAAGTAACAAAAATTAGCTAAATAAAAAAAGGAAATAGTAACATAATACAATAACAATAATGAGACTATAAGGAGTACCAGTACTGAGTCAATGTGCAGGGGTACCAGGTAGTTGAGGTAATAACTAGACTATATACAAGGAGTACCAGTACTGAGTCAATGTGCAGGGTACCAGGTAGTTGAGGTAATAACTAGACTATATACAAGGAGTACCAGTACCGAGTCAATGTGCAGGGGTACCAGGTAGTTGAGGTAATAACTAGACTATATACAAGGAGTACCAGTACTGAGTCAATGTGCAGGGGTACCAGGTAGTTGAGGTAATAACTAGACTATATACAAGGAGTACCAGTACTGAGTCAATGTGCAGGGGTACCAGGTAGTTGAGGTAATAACTAGACTATATACAAGGAGTACCAGTACTGAGTCAATGTGCAGGGGTACCAGGTAGTTGAGGTAATAACTAGACTATACACAAGGAGTACCAGTACTGAGTCAATGTACAGGGGTACCAGGTATTTGAGGTAATAACTAGACTATATACAAGGAGTACCAGTACTGAGTCAATGTGCAGGGTACCAGGTAGTTGAGGTAATAACTAGACTATATACAAGGAGTACCAGTACTGAGTCAATGTGCAGGGGTACCAGGTAGTTGAGGTAATAATGAGCCTATATGGAGTACCAGTACTGAGTCAATGTGCAGGGGTACCAGGTAGTTGAGGTAATAACTAGACTATATACAAGGAGTACCAGTACTGAGTCAATGTGCAGGGGTACCAGGTAGTTGAGGTAATAACTAGACTATATACAAGGAGTACCAGTACTGAGTCAACGTGCAGGGGTACCAGGTAGTTGAGGTAATATGTACATGTAGGTAGGGGTAAAAGTGACTAGGCAATCAGGATAGAGATTACATCTCCTCATCCAGGGAGTGCACACACACTCACTGACACACACACACACACACACACACTCACTGACAGAAACACACACACACACACACACACACACACACACACACACACACACACACACACAAACACACACACACAAACAACACACACACACACACACACACACACAGAGAGGGAATGTTGTGTTTGTTTAATATTGTTTCAGGACTATGAAAATGGAAAAAATGTTTAGCCTATGGATTATGAAAACAACCAAAATAAATGGGAAAATGGGAGAGGAGAAATGACTAGAGACAGTGTTGTTTAACTCACTGACCATGACCCATGAGTCTTCTTACCTTAGTTCAGTAGAAAAGTCTCCCTCTCTAAAGTTTAGAGGTTGTTCAATAGACCAGTCACTCTTCATGGACACACAGCTGGGTACAGGGGAGGCTGGTCTCTCCTGCTTGATTGGACTTCAACACAACAGAGACAAACATTACATCTCTCAGCTACTCTGAGCTCAGATTTGGAAACATAACAAGAGTTTCATTCTAAAACGCTATATATCCATTTTCAGAAATGTTCGTAAAAGCTTCTATTGTTTAAAGAAATTATCAAATAAATGGTTGTGTTTTCTCACTAGCTAATCATGGCATGGTGTTGTTCAATGACAGACATGTGTTTGTGTAAAATCGATCACTTAATGGCTTCATTTCAGAGAGACAAATGTTTTTTTTTGCCAAAGCTATTTAGAGTTGTTAAACGGTTGTGAAGAGTGTGTTGGTATAATGGTAATATTGTCAAAATTCCGCTTGTAATAACCATCAGAATTGGTTAAAAAAATATGCATTCCATTATTTTAGGCAATAATGAAGAGTAGGCAAAGTGGTCGTGTCGTGAAAATTCTATCAAATGTCTTCCATTGCAACGAGTCCAGTCAGGGTGCTGCAGAACCCCTGCAGTACCTCCACTGACCCCGGATTGAGAACTCCTGATTTAGCAGATGCTCTTATCCAGAGTGATTTACAGTAAGTGCATTCATCTTAAGATAGCTATTTATTTTAGAAATAAACATAATAAATTCTTCATAAAATTGTAATCTCACCTCTTAGCGTTGGTGTCATGTTCCCCAGAGAGACTCATTTTAGAGGCAGGGCTCCCCTCCTCTCTCTCCCCAGAGAGACTCATTTTAGAGGCAGGGCCCCCCTCCTCTCTCTCCCCAGAGAGACTCATTTTAGAGGCAGGGCCCCCCTCCTCTCTCTCCCCAGAGAGACTCATTTTAGACCACTGACCCCTAAACAGAGATGCAGCATGTTGGTTGTGGTTAACACAGTGACAACTCATTCTAGAATGTCAATTGTTCTCTTTTACTCATGATCTCTTAGAAATAAATTTTTTACCAACAGACATATCCAAACATTCAGGTGATTTAATTTAATCACATGAACATTGTTACATTCCTCGACAAGAAATAAAACATTGTCTCTCAAACAGAAGAAGGAACTAACAAAGAGTCACTAACAACAACCAAAACGAAACAGGTGGTTTTAGGAGGGGTTCTGAAAGACACTCATGGGGGTGTCCACTAGTGATGGGAATCAGAGGCTTTCTGAACGCTTTGGGGCTTTCACCAAATTGTGCCGAAAATCCCCTTGATAGATTTGAGTGCTAAGAAACAACATTTAGTTAGAATGTGGGGTTCGCTTTTTGCCTCCAGGTTCACTATGTTTTCAAAAACGATGTATATGTGGTATTATTTAGGACACTAAAGACATAATATTATTATAGGCTACACTAAATAAAACACATTATTTAAACAACAATGGGAAGATTGTGTGGTTCAACAAAAAATAATTGTTCAACTATAGCAGGGATTCAATCTTGTGCCTATGTTGATGTCTGATCCAAATCCCCGTCTCTACCTGCTGAGCTCCCATTCAGGGGCTGCAAACTGGAAGACATCAAACTAAATGTGTAAATAAGGTGTCCAGTAGAGGTCAGTGTTAGAAAAAGACTTTGCTTTGAAAAAAGCACCGGTACCAGGGAGAAATCAGTGAGATCTCTCGCATTTTGCAACACATGGTTTGAAAAAGCACGAGATTAAACAAAGCTTCGGACGTCATTGATCATGTGGTAATTTTACTTCAAAAACTCTCCATGGCAGCGTTTCAAACACTTCAAAGACTCCCTCTCCCCTCAGCCCTCAAGTTAAGTGGACACTTCTGATGACGTATCATGACGTATGATGAGTGGACACTTGCAGGGCAAAGGGTGAGTGAAGAATGAATGAATTTTAAATGGACCGTTCTCTCTGCGTGGTGCGTGGGAAATGCATGTTACATCTTCAGAAAGGTGTCACTTGTTTGTCCCACGGTTGTGTTTTCAGTCACCATAGCGACCATTAAAACACTGGTAAACCTAAATTCCATCGCTATCGGGAAACCGGGCCCAGAGTGACTTGTAGTGTATTTTAGCTTTTAAAAGACTTGATTTGCCCTAACAAAAAATTTTAATGAATTATTATCCACATACTAATTCACATTTCCTGTTGCTCCAGGATAATCTTTCTGCTATGAGAAACTGGGTCAAATTATTATGTGGATTAAGTGCATTTATCTTAAAATAGCTAAGTGAGACAACCACATATCACAGTCAAATATACAGGATCCCATTCCAGCTAAACATTTGGATATATAGCGTTTTGCGAAAAAAACACATTTTCATATACATCTAAAATCTATTAATTAAAAATCTGAGATCAGTAACGCTTTGAACACACCGACTGGTTAATTGCATTTTGGTACCAGAAGTACATTAATTTCCAATGGAACGCTGTGTTTGCATTGCAGCATTGCAAGTAGGCTATTTATTGTCTTTCAATCTGAGAATGTAGACAGAAGGGCTAAAACGGGCATGATTGATCTGAGGGGAAATCATTGATACATTCATAAAGTCTTTTTTGCAACAAGGAAGAGATGTTATGTTATGTAAAGTAGGCTAGGTTATAATATAAACTCAGCAAAAAAAGAAACGTCCCTTTTTCAGGACCCTGTCTTTCAAAGATAATTCGTAAAAATCCAAATAACTTCACATATCTTCATCGTAAAGGGTTTAAACACTGTTTTCTATGCTTGTTCAATGAACCATAAACAATTAATGAACATGCACCTGTGGAATGGTCGTTAAGACACTAACAGCTTACAGACGGTAGGCAATTAAGTTCACTGTTATGAAAACTTTGGACACTAAAGAGGCCTTTCTACTGACTCTGAAAAACACCAAAAGAAAGATGCCCAGGGTCCTTGCTCATCTGCGTGAACGTGCCTTAGGCATGCTGCAAGGAGGCATGAGGACTGCAGATGTGGCCAGGGCAATAAATTGCAATGTCCGTACTGTGAGACGGCTAAGACAGCGCTACAGGGAGACAGGATGGACAGCTGATCATCCTCGCAGTGGCAGACCACGTGTAACAACACCTGCACTGGATCGGTACATCCGAACATGACACCTGCGGGACAGGTACAGGATGGCAACAACAACTGCCCAGGAAAGCACCAGGAAAGCACAATCCCTCCATCAATGCTCAGACTGTCCGCAATAGGCTGAGAGAGGCTGGACTGAGGGCTTGTAGGCCTGTTGTAAGGCAGGTCCTCACCAGACATCACCGGCAACAACGTCACATATGGGCACAAACACACCGTCGCTGGACCAGACAGGACTGGCAAAAAGTGCTCTTCACTGATGAGTCGCGGTTTTGTCTCACCAGGGGTGATGGTCGGATTCACGTTTATCGTAGAAGGAATGAGCGTTACACCGAGGCCTGTACTCTGGAGCGGGATCGATTTGGAGGTGGAGGGTCCGTCATGGTCTGGGGCGGTGTGTCACAGCATCATCGGACTGAGCTTGTTGTCATTGCAGGCAATCTCAACACTGTGTGTTACAGGGAAGACATCCTCCTCCCTCATGTGGTACCCTTCCAGCAGGCTCATCCTGACATGACCCTCCAGCATGACAATGCCACCAGCCATACTGCCCGTTCTGTGCGTGATTTCCTGCAAGACAGGAATGTCAGTGTTCTGCCATGGCCAGCGAAGAGCCCGGATCACAATCCCATTGAGCACGTCTGGGATCTGTTGGATCGGAGGGTGAGGGCTAGGGCCAATCCCCCCAGAAATGTCTGGGAACTTGCAGGTGCCTTGGTGGAAGACTGGGGTAACATCTCACAGCAAGAACTGGCAAATCTGGTGTAGTCCATGAGGAGGAGATGCATTGCAGTACTTAATGCAGCTGGTGGCCACACCAGATACTGACTGTTACTTTTGATTTTGATCCCCCTTTTGTTCAGGGACACATTTTTCAATTTCTTTGGAACTTGTTCAGTTTATGTCTCAGTTGTTGAATCTTGTTATGTTCACACAAATATTTACATATGTTAAATTTGCTAAAAACAAACGCAGTTGACAGTGAGAGGACGTTTCTTTTTTTGTTGAGTATATAATAGCGGTTTGTTAGTGATATGCAGATGGGGGTCTATACCTCAGCTATAGCCTACATATCCTAGATGACCAGCCTAAACCTGTTCAGATCAGTTCCCATAACGTTACAGGCCTACCAGTAGCAGGACAGAGCATGTAGCCTTGGCATGACATGTTTCACATTTCCAACAGAGACCATCAGGTTGGTCAGCATGATAAGTGATCATATATCAAACTTACTCTGACTATTGAATGTCTGTAAACGACCTAACTTTCTAATATAATAGTTCTATGTAGCCTAGACTTACCAGAGTCTTTCCGTCTTTCCTTCAAATCAACACATTTACCCTAATTTTTATGTTGCCGATAAATGTTTCTCACAGTTTCAACAGCCATTTTGTAAGTGCGTAGGTTACACACTTACTTTTAATTTCATATGAGGAAACTGGTGCGGCCGCCTGTTTTCTTGCAGATGAAGTAGCCTCTCATAGGGAACTCATTCAACCAGCCTAAACAACAGTAAATAAAATATGTAAAATGGTCAAGAAACAATGGTGTAAAGAGAATCCTGTCCTCCTAATATAGCCATGTACATTAAAGACAGGTATATTGCTACAGATGTAGGATCTTAATTTGAGCCCGTTTGCTACAGCAGGAAAATAATCCTGAAGCAACACAACATTTGAATTATTATGTGGATTATAATGAATTGACATTTTTCAAAAGGGAAAGGTGGAAAAGTGGAAATTACAAACTTCCGAAGACTTTTTAACCCTCAAATACACAACAAGTTTTAGTTCTCCTGCAACAGGTTGATTAAATTAAGATCCTACATCTGTACAGAGCTTGTCTTTATCTAAACCAAGGCAGTTTGCATTATTAGCAATGATGTTGCAACTGTCAGCTGCTGTAAACCTATGTGATTGGATGTTATAGACCCCCATCTGAACAGTTTCTTTCCCCATGCTGTGTTCCTGACCAACTGGCCATCTGGCCCATAGAGACTAAATGACTATACACTCTACGCTGCACACCACATCAAGCCATCTCTGAACTGTACACTACCATCTGGTCCATAGAGACTAAAGGACTATGCCCTCTACGCTGCACACCACATCAAGCCATCTCTGAACTGTACACTACCATCTGGTCCATAGAGACTAAAGGACTATGTACTCTATGCTGCACACCACATCAAGCCATCTCTGAACTGTACACTACCATCTGGCCCATAGAGACTAAAGGACTATGCACTCTATGCTGCACACCACATCAAGCCATCTCTGAACTGTACACTACCATCTGGTCCATAGAGACTAAAGGACTATACACTCTATGCTGCACACCACATCAAGCCATCTCTGAACTGTACACTACCATCTGGTCCATAGAGACTAAAGGACTATGTACTCTATGCTGCTCACCACATCAAGCCATCTCTGAACTGTACACTAAATAACTGAACTATACTGCATTAGCACTCTGTTCATCTCTCTTAGATATATTTAAGTAAATCAACTGTATACCCACTGTACTGTATTTAAGTGATAATGCCTGAGAAGCCGGTGTTTGGAAGATATATTGGCACGGGTTTTGTTAAGCAAACTGTGCAAATACAGTGCCTTGCAAAAGTATTCATCCCCCTTGGCATGTTTCCTATTTTGTTGCATTACAACCTGTAATTTAAATTTAAAAAAAATTGGATTTCATATAATGGACATATTTAAGAGAAGAAGCCGATGTTGCAAATGTCAGAGAGACAGACAGCCAGAAACCTCCGCTGTTGAAAACTAAATGTTAGTCTAAAATAAATGTGAGATAATGTCTAGATGCTTTTTATAGTGGAGATCAACTGTATAAATTGCCTGTCTGGGCTGATGAGACAGTGGATTGGGCAGTCAGATGGAACAGAATATATAGGCATTTAATGTCATAGATTTAGCCGGTGGTAATTTGTGGAATAGACACCGGCTGGTATGCGGTTTTAACCAATCAGCATTCAGGATTAGACCCACCTGTTGTATAAATGTGTATATCCACTGCTCATTCTCTTATAGCTCAATGCTCACTCTAGCTATGTGTGTATAATGTTGTACGTAAACTTTGTGTACACTCCTCTGTCTGTATTCTGTCTCTAAATGTTGTCTATCACTAGCAGCACCATATCACCAAGTAAAATTCTGAGTAAAGGATCTTAATTTGATCACCCCCCACTGCAGAATAACTTCCATGCAATGCAGGAAATGTATTTGAGGTTTAAAAAAGCTTCTGAAGTTTCTAATTTCCACTTTGAAATTTCAGACTAGGTTTTTTCTTATGAAGAATATATCAACCATACAAAGATTTACATTAATTATGATCCACGTAATAATTCACATTTCCTGTTGCTGCAGGAATATTTTCCTGCTGTAGCAAACTGGCTCAAATTAGGATCCTACATATATATGTTTAAATGTACTTGGTGAATAAAGGTGATTTATTGATTTAGCAAAAGTTGAGTCTCTAGATTCCCTTGCTGCTCTGGGGAAATAATGAAATGGTTGTCATAGTGATTTAAACTGGGACTGGTTATCTCCAAACTCTGAGACCATGTCATTTGTTATATTTCACCCAATTGATAAAGGAAGCTAGAAGGCTGAACCCAGAAGACAACTCTAAATCAACACTAACTGATATTATCCTCAAATCCTTTCGCTCATATTATAGTGTCTCTGTGTTCAACAGGTAGTCTATGACATCAGTAGTGTATCAAACAGGGCAGGGAAGAGAACCCAGGTCGATGGTGAGAAAGGCAAACACCCTACGCATCGCACCAATAGGGTTAACCCACATGGTGGGAATTGGAATGTGGCTCACACTGCCCCCTCCGAACGGGAAGTCGACTACTCACAAGTCCGGGCCGTGCGTTCTGACGAGCACATGGAGGACTGTGCGGCCCCCCAAAGAAATGCCACCCCACACCATGACTGACCCACCGCCAAAGGAGGATGTTGCAGGCAGCAGAACGTTCTCCACAGCGTCTCCAGACTCCGTCACGTCTGTCACATGTGCTCAGTGTGAACCTGCTTTCATCAGCATTCAAAAGTGACCAAAACATCAGCCAGGAAGCATAGGATCTGAGAAGTGGTCTGTGGTCACCACCTGCAAAACCAGTCCTTTATTGGGGGTGTCTTGCTAATTGCCTATAATTTCCACCTGTTTTCTATTCCATTTGCACAACAGCATGTTAAATGTATTGTCAATCAGTGTTGCTTCCTAAGTGGACAGTTTGATTTCACAGAAGCTTCGACCGTCATCATCACGTAGTATTGTTACTTTGAAACAAGCATTGATACGTTGTGTCGAATCAGTAGTGCTTTGAAAACTGCAACGGCGCATCAGACCTCCGGTATTAATCGTCCAATCCCTAGTGTCCACTGAATGTTGACTAGCAACAAGAAAGTGGTACCTAAAAGACACCCACCATGAGTGCCCATTGAAGTGGCTCCAGACGAGGACATCTGAAATAAAACCCCTCCAACTTACAATATGGAGTAAAAAAACAAGTGGAGCAAACCAGACCAAACCAAACCAAACCAGACCAAACCAGACCAGACCAAATCAGACCAGACCAGACCAAACCAAACCAGACCAAACCAAACCAGACCAGACCAAACCAAACCAGACCAAACCAGACCAAACCAAACCAGACCAAACCAGACCAAACCAAACCAAACCAAACCAGACCAAACCAAACCAGACCAAACCAGACCAAACCAGACCAGACCAGACCAAACCAAACCAAACCAGACCAAACCAGACCAAACCAGACCAAACCAAACCAAACCAGACCAAACCAGACCAAACCAAACCAAACCAAACCAAACCAGACCAGACCAAACCAGACCAAACCAGACCAAACCAGACCAGACCAGACTAGACCAAACCAGACCAGACCAGACCAAACCAGACCAAACCCTGGGAGATACAAGACAGAAAGACTTTGTTCATCAACTTAAAGAAGCAGAGCTACAAAGAGGTGCCAGTCTTCTAACATCTCTAAGGCCAATCAGAACACTGGACCAGCTGCTCTTCAATATCACATAACAGATGGAACCCTTCTGACTAAAGAGATGACAAGCAGAACACTGGACCAGCTGCTCTTCAATATCACATAACAGATGGAACCCTTCTGACTAAAGAGATGACAAGCAGAACACTGGACCAGCTGCTCTTCAATATCACATAACAGATGGAACCCTTCTGACTAAAGAGATGACAAGCAGAACACTGGACCAGCTGCTCTTCAATATCACATAACAGATGGAACCCTTCTGACTAAAGAGATGACAAGCAGAACACTGGACCAGCTGCTCTTCAATATCACATAACAGATGGAACCCTTCTGACTAAAGAGATGACAAGCAGAACACTGGACCAGCTGCTCTTCAATATCACATAACAGATGGAACCCTTCTGACTAAAGAGATGACAAGCAGAACACTGGACCAGCTGCTCTTCAATATCACATAACAGATGGAACCCTTCTGACTAAAGAGATGACAAGCAGAACACTGGACCAGCTGCTCTTCAATATCACATAACAGATGGAACCCTTCTGACTAAAGAGATGACAAGCAGAACACTGGACCAGCTGCTCTTCAATATCACATAACAGATGGAACCCTTCTGACTAAAGAGATGACAAGCAGAACACTGGACCAGCTGCTCTTCAATATCACATAACAGATGGAACCCTTCTGACTAAAGAGATGACAAGCCAGCACAGGCATAAGCATACTGTCTATTGAGGTGGCGCCAAGAGGCGTCCAACCTCAAAATATAAATGGAAATACCAAAGCCTGTAACAACATGTAGTCGTGACTGATATCTTTCACCTCATCGCCCTGTTACTGTTTGTTAAGGTAGTTATAGACAGTGCAGCAACACAAGGCCACATTCCTCTCAGCCCTTCCACTCTCTCACGCTAATGTGTATTTATTAAAAGTAGACTATTTCTTTCAATCTGTTATTTTCTAAACGTATCTGAGAATGTACACTGAAGGGCTAAAATGGACATGATTGATCTGAGGGGGATCAGTGATCCGTACAGAAAGGTTTTTTGCAACAAGTAAGAGATGTTATATTATGTAAAGTAGGCTAGGTTTTACTGTATAATAGCAGTTTGTTAGTGATATGCAGATCAAGGTCTATACCTCGGCTATAGCATACAATATCCTAGATGACCAGCCTAAACCTGTTCAGATCAGTTCACACAGGTTATCAGTAGCAGGATTGATCACCTACAAATCGGTTTTAAGTCTAAACAGCGGGCAGGGCGGTAAACCAGGTCGCTGGCCAAAAAGGCAAACACCCTACGCATCGCAGCAGTAGGGTTAACAGCAGTAGGGTTAACAGCAGTAGGGTTAACAGCAGTAGGGTTAACAGCAGTAGGGTTAACAGCAGTAGGGTTAACAGCAGTAGGGTTAACAGCAATAGGGTTAACAGCAATAGGGTTAACAGCAGTAGGGTTAACAGCAGTAGGGTTAACAGCAATAGGGTTAACAGCAGTAGGGTTAACAGCAGTAGGGTTAACAGCAGTAGGGTTAACAGCAATAGGGTTAACAGCAGTAGGGTTAACAGCAATAGGGTTAACAGCAATAGGGTTAACAGCAGTAGGGTTAACAGCAGTAGGGTTAACAGCAGTAGGGTTAACAGCAGTAGGGTTAACAGCAGTAGGGTTAACAGCAGTGGGGTTAACAGCAGTAGGGTTAACAGCAGTAGAGTTAACAGCAGTAGGGTTAACAGCAATAGGGTTAACAGCAGTAGGGTTAACAGCAGTAGGGTTAACAGCAGTAGGGTTAACAGCAATAGGGTTAACAGCAGTAGGGTTAACAGCAATAGGGTTAACAGCAGTAGGGTTAACAGCAGTAGGGTTAACAGCAGTAGGGTTAACAGCAGTAGGGTTAACAGCAGTAGGGTTAACAGCAATAGGGTTAACAGCAGTAGGGTTAACAGCAATAGGGTTAACAGCAGTAGGGTTAACAGCAGTAGGGTTAACAGCAGTAGGGTTAACAGCAGTAGGGTTAACAGCAGTAGGGTTAACAGCAGTAGGGTTAACAGCAGTAGGGTTAACAGCAGTAGGGTTAACAGCAATAGGGTTAACAGCAGTAGGGTTAACAGCAATAGGGTTAACAGCAACACAGTAGGGTTAACAGCAGTAGGGTTAACAGCAGTAGGGTTAACAGCAATAGGGTTAACAGCAGTAGGGTTAACAGCAGTAGGGTTAACAGCAGTAGGGTTAACAGCAGTAGGGTTAACAACAATAGGGTTAACAGCAGTAGGGTTAACAGCAGTAGGGTTAACAGCAGTAGGGTTAACAGCAGTAGGGTTAACCCTATTGCAGCAATGGGAATTGTAACCTGACTCACACTGTCCCCTACAAAAGTCCCGTGCTTCGACTACTCAGACCCGTCACACGTCCGGACCATAAATTATGATGGCCTCACAGACACCATACTACTTCTGACACCAAGGTAGCGAACAGCGGGGCAGGGAAGCGAACCCAGGTTGCATGTGTAAAAAGGCAAACATCCTCGTATCGCGCGCGTTGGCGCCAATTGGGGTTACTTGATTGGAATTGTGACGTGGCTCATTTAGCGAGGATCACTACACTATAGTGGAACTATGATACAATTACAGTTATCATATGAAATGTGAAATGTAGAACTATAATATATAAATATATTGAATTTGACTTGCCCACATTCAGTTAGCTCCATTTTGTATGATTAAACTGACACGTCCCTGTCTCAGTAGAAGTCGACTGTTAGGTCTGAGTGTTTTACTTCCATTCACTGGACTAAAATTACACCAGACATTACATTTCTCTACACACTTTACAATCATTCCTGGCAGGATTCTCACCTTGTAGCCTGAATTCACAACCAGAACATGTCAAGTCATTGAGATATTTTCAGTTCTGCTGAGAGAGCACCTTCCTGATGACTAGCGCTGTGTATATTCTAATGGGTGAAGTCTGATCTGGAATGTGAAGCTAACTGAAATGTAGATAAGCTTTAGAAAAACAGTATATCTAGCTTGCATCATAGTCCACCCCTCAGGCTACATACAAGTTTCAGCATGAGGCAGGCATCAACAGCCATTAGTTTACACCGCAGCCAACAGTTTTAAAATGTTGCAATAAACCGGTTTTTTTTTGTCATTTAGCAGACACTCTTATCCAGAAGAACTTACAGTTAGTGAGTGCATACATTATTTTTCATACTGCCCCCCCCCGTGGGAAACGAACCCACAACCCAGGCATTGCAAACACCATTCTCTACCAACTGAGCTACATCCCTGCCAGCAATTCCCTCCCTTACCCTGGGCCAATTGTGCACCACCCCATGGGTCTCCCAGTCGCGGCCAGCTACGACAGAGCCTGGATTCGAACCAGGATCTCTAGTGGCACAGCTAGCACTGCGATGCAGTGCCTTAGACCACTGTGCCACTCGGGAGGATAGTTTACTCCAAACGCTGTACAAGGTGACCTAAACAGTTTCCGTTGCCAAACGTTTTGCTACGGTGGGTTTTGAGGAAGTGTAAGTTGTTGTTAGTCTTTCCACAGTATTTATTTGTCTCTCTTTCACACAACATACCTTCCTGAGTGAAAAGCGTTAACAGTAGATTAGAAAGAGAAAAAGTTTGTTTGTTGCATGTTGTGTTTTAAGCCTGTTTTAAGAAGACAAGTCTATAGACCTAGTAAAAAGAGTTCCAAAAGGGTCCTCCGGCTGTCCCCACAGGAGAACGCTTTTGGGTTCCAGGTAAAACCCTCTGTGGAAAGGATTCTACCTAGTACCAAAAAGGGTTCTACAAAGGGTTCTCATATGGGGACAGCCAAATAACCCTTTTAGATTCTAGATAGTGTAGGAGCGATCACCCTGGGGCACTCAGATGGAAACAGAACTAATTCACCCCACGCATCTAATTTATATCCAAAACATGTTAAGGAGAGTAGGCCTATTATAACACTATAACAATATCATCAACTATATGAATACACATAACAATATCATCAACTATATGAATACACATAACAATATCATCAACTATATTAATACACATAACAATATCATCAACTATATTAATACACATAACAATATCATAAACTATATGAATACACATAACAATATCGTCAACTATATTAATACACATAACAATATCATCAACTATATGAATACACATAACAATATCATCAACTATATTAATACACATAACAATATCATCAACTATTTTAATACACATAACAATATCATCAACTATATGAATACACATAACAATATCGTCAACTATATTAATACACATAACAATATCATCAACTATATTAATACACATAACAATATCATCAACTATATTAATATCATAACAATATCATCAACTATATTAATACACATAACAATATCATCAACTATATTAATACACATAACAATATCATCAACTATATTAATACACATAACAATATCATCAACTATATTAATATCATAACAATATCATCAACTATATGAATACATATAATATCATCAACTATATTAATACACATAACAATATCATCAACTATATTAATATCATAACAATATCATCAACTATATGAATACACATAATATCATCAACTATATTAATACACATAACAATATCATCAACTATATGAATACACATAACAATATCATCAACTATATGAATACACATAATATCATCAACTATATGAATACACATAATATCATCAACTATATGAATACACATAACAATATCATCAACTATATGAATACACATAACAATATCATCAACTATATTAATACACATAACAATATCATCAACTATATTAATACACATAACAATATCATCAACTATATTAATACACATAACAATATCATCAACTATATTAATACACATAACAATATCATCAACTATATTAATACCCATAACAATATCATCAACTATATTAATACACATAACAATATCATCAACTATATTAATACACATAACAATATCATAAACTACATTAATAAACATAACAATATCATCAACTATATTATTGCACATAACAATCGTCGTCTTACCTTGTATCTCTCTCTGAACAGAAGCAGAGTCTAAAATAATCATTCGGTCGTCGAAAGTTACTTTCGTTTGCTCAACTCATTTCTCTCTCTCTCTCTCTCTCTCTCTCTCTCTCTCTCTCTCTCTCTCTCTCTCTCTCTCTCTCTCTCTCTCTCTCTCTCTCTCTCTCTCTCTCTCTCTCTCTCTCTCTCTCTCTCGCTCCACACACACACGTGCAGATACACACACAGCCAACCAATGGAACAAATAACTAATTGACTAAATAAAACAGACATGTACAGAAACATTTCCTTGACTCATAAGTTCCAAGAAATATTACATTTCAGTACTAACTAATTAATTTGAGTCATTAGAATGTATGTAATAGACATGATTGTGTGAAATCTATGTCAATGTAGAGCAGCATTAAGTACAAGAACAGATGGATTGCAGTGATGAGTGACATACACCTCCAGGTAACTGGCAAAATAAAGGAGACACCAACATAGTGTCTTAACAGGGCGTTTTGCCACCAGGAGCCACCAGAACAATACTCCTTGGTGTAGATGTGTCTTGGCATACATTCTACAAGTGTCTGGAACTCTATTGGAGGGATGTGACATCATTCTTCCACGAGGAATTCCATCATTTGGTGCTTTGTTGATGGTGGTGGAAAACACTGTCTCAGGCGCCGCTCCAGAATCTACCATCAGTGTTAAATTGGGTTGAGACCTGGTTAACCTCCAGAGTGGCGCAGTGGTCTAAGGCACTGCATCGCAGTGCTAGCTGTGCCACTAGAGATCCTGGTTTGAATCCAGGCTCTGTCGTAGCCTGCCTCGACCGGGAGACCCATGGGGCGGCGTACAATTGGCCCAGCGTCGTCCAGGGTAGGGGAGGGAATGGCCGGCAGGGATGTAGCTCAGTTGGTAGAGCATGGCGTTTGCAACGCCAGGGTTGTGGGTTTGATTCCCACGGGGGGCCAGTATGAAAAATACAAAAAAATAATGTATGCACTCACTAACTGTAAGTCGCTCTGGATAAGAGCGTCTGCTAAATGACTAAAATGTGTAACGATCCCGGCAGTCTGAGTCGGGTCCTGTCTGGTGACTAGTGTTTCCTGTTCGTAGTCTCCAGTTTCCCGAGGGTTCGGGAACGCTCCGGGGAGCTCTCTTGTTTTCCGCACCTGCATCCCGTCAGCAATCTGCACACCTGGCCCTCATCATCACCCTTTTTAGGCTCTGGCCAAACATCCAGTTCCTGCCGGATCGTTAGCCATGAACAGTAGGTGTTCTGTGTATCAGTTTAGAGTGTTCTAGCGTGAGTTTTGTTATTTTGTACTTTGTTGAGTTTTTGTGTTCTTACCTCGTTTTTGTTCCACCTGCAGTCACACGTCCGGAACCTTCACCCCACCTCTGCCTGATGGTCGGCGGCTGCCGAGCCATCACTGGACCCAGTACTGCACCCCCCAACTACTCAACCACGCCGCCCGCTCTGTCCCTGGATTATTCTGCACCTTTTGTCGTATCTAATAAACCCTCACCTTCGTTCAACTCTCCTTGTCCTGGTCTGCTTTTGGGTTCTGGCTGAGGGAACTGTGACAGAACGATCCGGCCAAATATGAACCCAGCGGACCTGGACTCTGTTCGCCATGCCATTACCCAGCAGGAGAAGATGTTGGGCCATCATAGCATGGTACTACAGGAGATCGCGTTGTCAGTTCGGAACCTTTCTACCGCCTGACGGAGGTCCAGAACCAACGCCAGTGTCCGGTGGAGGACTCACTACCGGTTTCACCCATCTCGCCTGCCGCTTCTGAAGTTGTGTCCCTCCGTGAGCCCAAGGTTCCGACGCCGGATAAATATGAGGGGGAGCTGGGAAGATGCCGTTCCTTTCCCTTATGCAGTGTGGATTAGTGTTCGATCTACAGCCCTACTCTTATGCCACTGACAAGGCTAGGATAGCCTTTTTGATTGAGTTGCTGCGTGGTCGGCGCTGGAGTGGGCTTCAGCCGTTTGGGAACGACAGGATCCCTGCATGGCTTCATACCAGGGGTTCACGGCCGAGATGAGGAAGCTCTTCGACCATTCCGTCCGAGGGAGGGACGCAGCTAGGCGTCTGTTTTCTCTTCACCAAGGAACTCGCAGCGTGGCCGACTTCGTGATCGAGTTCAAGACGTTGGCTGTGGAGAGTGGGTGGAACGAGGAGTCTTTGCAAGCGGCCTTTTACCAGGGCCTGTCGGAGCAGCTCAAGGATGAGTTGATCTCCTATCCGGAGCCTAGTGACCTGGACAGCTTGGTAGCCTTGTCTATTCGGGTGGATAATCGAGTCCGAGAGCGAAGGAGGGAGAAGCAATGGGGTCCGTCCAATCGATCAGCTTCTCAGTTCCCAGTCGGGTCGGGTGGTGGACCAGAACACGTCGATCATTCTCCACCACTAAGGATTAGTGGAGAGGACCTCTCTCCCCGATTCTGAACCCATGCAAGTGGGGGCGGCACGGGTTAACCAAGGAGGAGCGTCAACATAGACGTAAGACCAACTGCTGCCTCTACTGTGGTCGCTCGGGACATTACCTCTCCACTTGTTCCCGGCGGTCGGTCAAACTGCCCGGCTCGCTAAAGTTGGGAGGACTTTTAGCGAGCCAGTTTCAACCTCTCAGTACCTCTGTCAGACCCCGCTTCCCGGCTACCCTTGTGAACAGGAATCAGAGCTTAGCGCTTAACGCTTTTATCGATTCAGGTGCCGGTGGGAAGCTTTCTTGATGCCGAGTTGGTGGAACAGCTGGGGCTTTCCAAGGAGCAATTGCCGGAAGCCATTGAAGCGACCACTCTGAACGGCAGTAGTCTGGCACGTATCACGATGAGGACTGAACCGGGTTAAGATGCGGTTGTCGGGGAATCATTCTGAGATGATTTCATTCTTCATTCTGCCGTCTTCCCATGTTCCTCTGGTCCTTGGATACCCCTGGCTGAAGGAACACAATCCCACGTTCGATTGGGTGACGGGCAAGGTAACGAGTTGGAGCCTTGATTGTCATGCTAACTGTCTCAAGACTGCCTGCCCCCATTCGGTTCCCAGTCAGGTGATTGAGGCTAAACCCCCAGATTTGTCCCTGGTTCCCGAGACATATCACGATTTGGGGGAAGTTTTCAGTAAGCAGAAGGCTCTGTCACTCCCTCCCCACCGACCATATGATTGTGCCATCAACCTGGTTCCTGGAGCTGTCTACCCCAAGGGAAGGTTATACAGTATCTCCCGACCTGAACGTGAGGCGTTGGAGACCTACATCAAGGAGTCCCTAGCTGCTGGTCTCGTTCGTCCCTCGTCATCACCCCTGGGGGCAGGATTCTTCTTTGTGGGAAAGAAGGATGGCTCTCTTCGACCGTGTATTGATTATCGGGGGTTGAATGACATCACGGTCAAGAACAAGTATCCCCTGCCCTTGATGAGTTCTGCCTTCGACTCCTTACAGGGTGCTACGGTGTTCACCAAGCTAGACCTACGCAATGCGTATCACCTGGTCCGGATCAGAGAGGGGGACGAGTGGTTGACGGGTTTCAATACACCGATGGGTCACTTCGAGTATCAGGTGATGCCGTTTGGACTGACCAATGCTCCAGCGGTATTCCAGAGTATGGTGAACGACGTCCTGAGAGATATGATCGGGTCTCTTCGTGTTTGTTTACCTGGATGACATTCTGATCTTCTCGAAGGAACCTTCCGACCACGTCCAGCATGTCCGGCAGGTTCTGCAGCGATTGTTGGAGAATCGCCTGTTCGTGAAGGCCGAGAAGTGCGAGTTTCACGCCCACACTACATCCTTTCTCGGGTACATCATCTCCAGGGGTGAGATTAGGATGGATCAGGAGAAGGTTAGAGCGGTTCTGGAATGGGTCCAGCCCGGTACGAGATTGCAACTCCAGAGATTTTTGGGGTTTGCGAATTTCTACCGCAGATTCATCCGGGATTACAGCCGTGTGGCCGCTCCATTAACTGCCTTGACTTCCAGTATCAGGACCTTCAAGTGGAATCCGGAGGCGGATCGAGCGTTTCTGGATTTGAAGAGGCGATTCACCAACGCACCGATTCTCTCCCAACCGGACACGGCCCGTCAGTTCGTCGTTGAAGTGGACGCGTCTGATGTGGGAGTTGGCGCCATCCTGTCGCAGCGATGCTCCACGGACAGTAAACTCCATCCCTGCGCCTACTACTCTCGTCGCCTTTCGCCTGCAGAGAGGAATTACGATGTGGGTAACCGGAGCTTCTCGCGGTGAAACTTGCCTTGGAGGAGTGGCGCCACTGGTTGGAGGGGGCGGAGCAACCGTTTATTGTCTGGACTGACCACAAGAATCTTGCTTACGTGCAATCGGCTAAACGTCTCAACTCCCGTCAGGCCAGGTGGGCGTTGTTTTTCGGACGATTCAAGTTTGCCCTGACGTTCCGACCTGGATCTAAGAACGGCAAGGCGGACGCCTTGTCCCGGATGTTCTCCAAGACGGAGGAGAGTGGGTCCAAGACCGAGACTATTCTCCCCCGGAACTGCGTCGTGGGAGCAGAGATGGGAAGATTGAGAGGAGGTGCTGGCGGCCCTTCGGACTCAGCCCGGTCCCGGTAACGGTCCACCCGGGTCGGTTGTTTGTGCCTGAGTCGGTTCGACCTGCTGTCCTCAAATGGTCCCACGCCAGCAAGATGGCTTGTCGCCCGGCGTGGCTCGGACTATGGCGTTTCTTCGCAGACGCTTTTTGGTGGCCTGCCATGGCCGAGGATACTCGGGGTTTTGTTGCTGCCTGTCCAGTGTGTGCGCAGAATAAGAGTACCAATCGGCCCAGCTCTGGACTACTTCACCCCCTTCCTATTCCCCGAGCGTCCATGGTCGCATCTGGCCCTGGACTTCGTCACGGGGTTGCCCGCTTCTGAGGGGAACACGGTCGTTCTGACTATCGTGGACAGATTCAGCAAGTTCGCCCACTTTGTGCCTATTGCCAAGCTTCCCTCTGCCTCGGAGACGTCCGAGATCCTGGTTAGGGAGGTTTTCAGGGTCCACGGTTTGCCCAGTGATATCGTTTCCGACCGTGGCCCTCAGTTTACCTCTGCTGTCTGGAAGTCCTTCTGTTTGGCCATTGGAGCTACAGTCAGTCTCACATCTGGTTTTCACCCCCAATCCAATGGTCAGGCGGAGAGAGCCAACCAGAAGATGGAATCCACGCTACGCTGTCTGGTCTCTTCCAACCCCACCTCCTGGGCCTCTCAGTTGCCTTGGGTTGAGTATGCCCACAATACTCTCCCTACATCTGCCACTGGGATGTCTCCCTTCCAGTGCCTGTATGGCTACCAACCTCCCTGTTCCCTTCTCAGGAGAAGGAGCTATCAGTGCCTTCTGTTCAGGCTCATATTCGCGTTGCCACCGGACCTGGCATCGGGCCAGAAAGGCACTCCTTAGAGGTTCGGATCGGTATCAGCTCCAGGCGAATCGTCGCCGGATCCCCGCTCCCACCTATACCATCGGAGATAGGGTTTGGTTGGCCACACGGGATCTTCCGTTACGGACTGAGTCTAGGAAGTTGTTACCGAAGTTCATTGGTCCGTTTGTGGTGGAGAAGGTGATCAATCCGGTGGCAGTTCGACTCAAACTACCGAGGACGCTCAGAGTCCATCCCACCTTTCATGTCTCCCTGCCTCAAGCCTGTCTTCCTCAGTCCTCTGTTGCCTCCTCCGCCTCCTCCTCCTCCTCCTCGGATGATCGGAGGTGGTCCTGCCTACACGGTGCGTCGCATCATGGATTCCAGACGGCGGGGCCGGGGTTTCCAGTATCTCGTGGACTGGGAGGGGTATGGTCCTGAAGAGAGGAGTTGGATTCCGCGGCGACAGGTCCTAGATGCTGACCTCATCAGGGATTTCTACCGCCTCCATCCTGGCGCTCCGGGAGGTCCGCCCGGTGGCGTTCGGTCGGAGGGGGTACTGTAACGATCCCGGCAGTCTGAGTCGGGTCCCTGTCCTGGTGACTAGTGTTTCCTGTTCGTAGTCTCCAGTTTCCCGAGGGTTCGGGAACGCTCCGGGGAGCTCTCTTGTTTTCCGCACCTGCATCCCGTCAGCAATCTGCACACCTGGCCCTCATCATCACCCTTTTTAGGCTCTGGCCAAACATCCAGTTCCTGCCGGATCGTTAGCCATGAACAGTAGGTGTTCTGTGTATCAGTTTAGAGTGTTCTAGCGTGAGTTTTGTTATTTTGTACTTTGTTGAGTTTTTTGTGTTCTTACCTCCGTTTTTGTTCCACCTGCAGTCACACGTCCGGAACCTTCACCCCACCTCTGCCTGATGGTCGGCGGCTGCCGAGCCATCACTGGACCCAGTACTGCACCCCCAACTACTCAACCACGCCGCCCGCTCTGTCCCTGGATTATTCTGCACCTTTTGTCGTATCTAATAAACCCTCACCTTCGTTCAACTCTCCTTGTCCTGGTCTGCTTTTGGGTTCTGGCTGAGGGAACTGTGACAAAATGTAAATGTAAATGTTACTGAGACGGCAATGGCACATTGTGAAACATCAGCAAGTTCAGCAGTCTTCATCACTGAAGCTCCTGCCAAACGTGCCCCAACAATCACCAGTCGTTAAGCTCTTCCCGAGCAGGGTCGCAGTCTCTCTTCATTGCAGCTCCTCTCTCCCCAGGGGTATCAGCTCCTCTCTCCCCAGGGGTAGCAACTCCTCTATCCCCAGGGGTAGCAGCTCCTCTCTCCCCAGGGGTAGCAGCTCTTCTCTCCCCAGGGGTAGCAGCTCCTCTCTCCCCAGGGGTAGCAGTTCCTCTCTCCCAGAGGTAACAGTAGTGGTAGTGGGTGGTGGTGGTTGTAGCTGTGACTGGAGTGAGGCATGTCCAGGGGCTTTTCTAGGATTTGAAGACAAAGCCAGTGTGGGGGTCCGGGGCATTTCAACAGATAAATGCAGGAATTTGGTGCACTTTGAGATGAACATTGAGAGATTAGAACATTGAGAGATATTTCTCAGGTAACTTGCACCTTCTCACCTGCCACAGCAGACACTGTCAGTACTCAATTACAGTCGCTACTGTGGGTCTCTACTCTGGAACACTCTTTACTCTGGAACACTCTCTACTCTGGAACACTCTCTACTCTGGAACACTCTCTACTCTGGAACACGCTCTACTCTGGAACACTCTCTACTCTGGAACACTCTCTACTCTGGAACACTCTCTACTCTGGAACACTCTCTACCCTGGAACACTCTCTCACTCTGGAACACTCTCTACCATGGAACACTCTCTACTCTGGAACACTCTCTACTCTGGAACACTCTCTACTCTGGAACACTCTCTACTCTGGAACACTCTCTATTCTGGAACACTCTCTACTCTGGAACACTCTCTACTCTGGAACACTCTCTACTCTGGAACACTCTCTACTCTGGAACACTCTCTACTCTGGAACACTCTCTCACTCTGGAACACTCTCTACCATGGAACACTCTCTACTCTGGAACACTCTCTACTCTGGAACACTCTCTACTCTGGAACACTCTCTCACTCTGGAACACTCTCTACCATGGAACACTCTCTACTCTGGAACACTCTCTACTCTGGAACACTCTCTACTCTGGAACAATCTCTACTCTGGAACACTCTCTACTCTGGAACACTCTCTACTCTGGAACACTCTCTACCATGGAACACTCTCTCACTCTGGAACACTGTCTACTCTGGAACACTCTACCATGGAACACTCTCTACCCTGGAACACTCTCTACTCTGGAACACTCTCTACTCTGGAACACTCTCTACTCTGGAACACTCTCTACCATGGAACACTCTCTCACTCTGGAACACTGTCTACTCTGGAACACTCTCTACTCTGGAACACTCTCTACTCTGGAACACTCTCTACCCTGGAACACTCTCTACTCTGGAACACTCTCTACTCTGGAACACACTCTACTCTGGAACACTCTCTACCATGGAACACTCTCTACTCTGGAACACTATCTACTCTGGAACACTCTCTACTCTGGAACACTCTCTCACTCTGGAACACTCTCTACTATGAAACACTCTCTACTCTGGAACACTCTCTACTCTGGAACACTCTCTACTCTGGAATACTCTCTACCCTGGAACACTCTCTACTCTGGAACACTTTCTACTCTGGAACACTCTTTACTCTGGAACACTCTCTAGTCTGGAACACTCTCTACTCTGGAACACTCTCTACTCTGGAACACTCTCTACTCTGGAACACTCTCTACTCTGGAACACTCTCTAGTCTGGAACACTCTCTACTCTGGAACACTATCTACTCTGGAACACTCTCTACCATGGAACACTCTCTCACTCTGGAGCACTCTCTACCCTGGAACACTCTCTACTCTGGAACACTATCTACTCTGGAAAACTCTCTACTCTGGAACACTCTCTTGTCTGGAACACTCTCTACTCTGGAATACTATCTACTCTGGAACACTCTCTACCCTGGAACACTCTCTACTCTCGAACACTCTCTACTCTGGAACACACATTACTCTGGAACACTCTCTACTCTGGAACACTATCTACCATGGAACACTCTCTCACTCTGGAACACTCTCTACCCTGGAACACTCTCTACTCTGGAACACTATCTACTCTGGAACACTCTCTACTCTGGAACACTCTCTACTCTGGAACACTCTCTACTCTGGAACACTCTCTACCATGGAACACTCTTTCACTCTGGAACACAGTCTACTCTGGAACACTCTCTACTCAGGAACACTCTCTACTCTGGAACACTCTCTACCATGGAACACTCTCTACTCTGGAACACTCTACTCTGGAACACTCTCTACTCTGGAACACTCTCTACCCTGGAACACTCTCTACTCTGGAACACTCTCTACTCTGGAACACACTCTACTCTGGAACACTCTCTACTCTGGAACACTCTCTACCATGGAACACTCTCTCACTCTGGAACACTCTCTACCCTGGAACACTCTCTACTCTGGAACACTCTCTACTCTGGAACACACTCTACTCTGGAACACTCTCTACTCTGGAACACTCTCTACCATGGAACACTCTCTCACTCTGGAACACTCTCTACCCTGGAACACTCTCTACTCTGGAACACTATCTACTCTGGAAAACTCTCTACTCTGGAACACTCTCTAGTCTGGAACACTCTCTACTCTGGAACACTATCTACTCTGGAACACTCTCTACCCTGGAACACTCTCTATTCTGGAACACTCTCTACTCTGGAACACTCTCTACTCTGGAACACTCTCTACTCTGGAACACTCTACTCTGGAACACTCTCTACTCTGGAACACTCTCTACTCTGGAACACTCTCTACTCTGGAACACTCTCTACTCAGGAACACTCTCTACTCTGGAACACTCTCTACTCTGGAACACTCTCTACTCTGGAACACTCTCCACCATGAAACACTCTCTACTCTGGAACACTCTCTACTCTGGAACACTCTACTCTGGAACAATCTCTACTCTGGAACACTCTCTACTCTGGAACACTCTACTCTGGAACACTCTCTACCCTGGAACACTCTCTACTCTGGAACACTCTCTACTCTGGAACACACTCTACTCTGGAACACTCTCTACTCTGGAACACTCTCTACCATGGAACACTCTCTCACTCTGGAACACTCTCTACCCTGGAACACTCTCTACTCTGGAACACTATCTACTCTGGAAAACTCTCTACTCTGGAACACTCTCTAGTCTGGAACACTCTCTACTCTGGAACACTATCTACTCTGGAACACTCTCTACCCTGGAACACTCTCTATTCTGGAACACTCTCTACTCTGGAACACTCTCTACTCTGGAACACTCTCTACTCTGGAACACTCTACTCTGGAACACTCTCTACTCTGGAACACTCTCTACTCTGGAACACTCTCTACTCTGGAACACTCTCTACTCTGGAACACTCTCTAGTCTGGAACACTCTCTACTCTGGAACACTATCTACTCTGGAACACTCTCTACCCTGGAACACTCTCTACTCTGGAACACTCTCTACTCTGGAACACACTCTACTCTGGAACACTCTCTACTCTGGAACACTCTCTACCATGGAACACTCTCTCACTCTGAAACACTCTCTACCCTGGAACACTCTCTACTCTGGAACACTATCTACTCTGGAAAACTCTCTACTCTGGAACACTCTCTAGTCTGGAACACTCTCTACTCTGGAACACTATCTACTCTGGAACACTCTCTACCCTGGAACACTCTCTATTCTGGAACACTCTCTACTCTGGAACACACTTTACTCTGGAACACTCTCTACTATGGAACACTCTCTACCATGGAACACTCTCTCACTCTGGAACACTCTCTACTCTGGAACACACTCTACTCTGGAACACTCTCTACTCTGGAACACTCTCTCACTCTGGAACACTCTCTACTCTGGAACACACTCTACTCTGGAACACTCTCTCACTCTGGAACACTCTCTACTCTGGAACACTCTCTACTCTGGAACACTCTCTACTCTGGAACACTCTACTCTGGAACACTCTCTCACTCTGGAACACTCTCTACTCTGGAACACTCTCTACTCTGGAACACTCTCTACTCAGGAACACTCTCTACTCTGGAACACTCTCTACTCTGGAACACTCTCTACTCTGGAACACTCTCCACCATGGAACACTCTCTACTATGGAACACTCTCTACTCTGGAACACTCTCTACTCTGGAACACTCTCTACTCTGGAACACTCTCTACCATGGAACACTCTCTCACTCTGGAACACTCTCTACCCTGGAACACTCTCTACTCTGGAACACTATCTACTCTGGAAAACTCTCTACTCTGGAACACTCTCTAGTCTGGAACACTCTCTACTCTGGAACACTATCTACTCTGGAACACTCTCTACCCTGGAACACTCTCTATTCTGGAACACTCTCTACTCTGGAACACTCTCTACTCTGGAACACTCTCTACTCTGGAACACTCTACTCTGGAACACTCTCTACTCTGGAACACTCTCTACTCTGGAACACTCTCTACTCTGGAACACTCTCTACTCAGGAACACTCTCTACTCTGGAACACTCTCTACTCTGGAACACTCTCTACTCTGGAACACTCTCCACCATGAAACACTCTCTACTCTGGAACACTCTCTACTCTGGAACACTCTACTCTGGAACAATCTCTACTCTGGAACACTCTCTACTCTGGAACACTCTACTCTGGAACACTCTCTACTCTGGAACACTCTACTCTGGAACACTCTCTACTCTGGAACACTCTCTACTCAGGAACACTCTCTACTCTGGAACACTCTCTACTCTGGAACACTCTCTACTCTGGAACACTCTCCACCATGGAACACTCTCTACTATGGAACACTCTCTACTCTGGAACACTCTCTACTCTGGAACACTCTCTACTCTGGAACACTCTCTAGTCTGGAACACTCTCTACTCTGGAACACTATCTACTCTGGAACACTCTCTACCCTGGAACACTCTCTACTCTGGAACACTCTCTACTCTGGAATACACTCTACTCTGGAACACTCTCTACTCTGGAACACTCTCTACCATGGAACACTCTCTCACTCTGAAACACTCTCTACCCTGGAACACTCTCTACTCTGGAACACTATCTACTCTGGAAAACTCTCTACTCTGGAACACTCTCTAGTCTGGAACACTCTCTACTCTGGAACACTATCTACTCTGGAATACTCTCTACCCTGGAACACTCTCTATTCTGGAACACTCTCTACTCTGGAACACACTTTACTCTGGAACACTCTCTACTATGGAACACTCTCTACCATGGAACACTCTCTCACTCTGGAACACTCTCTACTCTGGAACACACTCTACTCTGGAACACTCTCTACTCTGGAACACTCTCTCACTCTGGAACACTCTCTACTCTGGAACACACTCTACTCTGGAACACTCTCTCACTCTGGAACACTCTCTACTCTGGAACACTCTCTACTCTGGAACACTCTCTACTCTGGAACACTCTCTACTCTGGAACACTCTCTCACTCTGGAACACTCTCTACTCTGGAACACTCTCTACTCTGGAACACTCTCTACTCAGGAACACTCTCTACTCTGGAACACTCTCTACTCTGGAACACTCTCTACTCTGGAACACTCTCCACCATGGAACACTCTCTACTATGGAACACTCTCTACTCTGGAACACTCTCTACTCTGGAACACTCTCTACCATGGAACACTCTCTCACTCTGGAACACTCTCTACCCTGGAACACTCTCTACTCTGGAACACTATCTACTCTGGAAAACTCTCTACTCTGGAACACTCTCTAGTCTGTAACACTCTCTACTCTGGAACACTCTCTACTCTGGAACACTCTCTACCCTGGAACACTCTCTATTCTGGAACACTCTCTACTCTGGAACACTCTCTACTCTGGAACACTCTCTACTCTGGAACACTCTACTCTGGAACACTCTCTACTCTGGAACACTCTCTACTCTGGAACACTCTCTACTCTGGAACACTCTCTACTCAGGAACACTCTCTACTCTGGAACACTCTCTACTCTGGAACACTCTCTACTCTGGAACACTCTCTACTCTGGAACACTCTCTACTCTGGAACACTCTACTCTGGAACAATCTCTACTCTGGAACACTCTCTACTCTGGAACACTCTACTCTGGAACACTCTCTACTCTGGAACACTCTACTCTGGAACACTCTCTACTCTGGAACACTCTCTACTCAGGAACACTCTCTACTCTGGAACACTCTCTACTCTGGAACACTCTCTACTCTGGAACACTCTCCACCATGGAACACTCTCTACTATGGAACACTCTCTACTCTGGAACACTCTCTACTCTGGAACACTCTCTACTCTGGAACACTCTCTAGTCTGGAACACTCTCTACTCTGGAACACTATCTACTCTGGAACACTCTCTACCCTGGAACACTCTCTACTCTGGAACACTCTCTACTCTGGAACACACTCTACTCTGGAACACTCTCTACTCTGGAACACTCTCTACCATGGAACACTCTCTCACTCTGAAACACTCTCTACCCTGGAACACTCTCTACTCTGGAACACACTCTACTCTGGAACACTCTCTCACTCTGGAACACTCTCTACTCTGGAACACTCTCTACTCTGGAACACTCTCTACTCTGGAACACTCTCTACTCTGGAACACTCTCTCACTCTGGAACACTCTCTACTCTGGAACACTCTCTACTCTGGAACACTCTCTACTCAGGAACACTCTCTACTCTGGAACACTCTCTACTCTGGAACACTCTCTACTCTGGAACACTCTCCACCATGGAACACTCTCTACTATGGAACACTCTCTACTCTGGAACACTCTCTACTCTGGAACACTCTCTACTCTGGAACACTCTCTAGTCTGGAACACTCTCTACTCTGGATAACTATCTACTCTGGAACACTCTCTACCCTGGAACACTCTCTACTCTGGAACACTCTCTACTCTGGAACACACTCTACTCTGGAACACTCTCTACTCTGGAACACTCTCTACCATGGAACACTCTCTCACTCTGAAACACTCTCTACCCTGGAACACTCTCTACTCTGGAACACTATCTACTCTGGAAAACTCTCTACTCTGGAACACTCTCTAGTCTGGAACACTCTCTACTCTGGAACACTATCTACTCTGGAACACTCTCTACCCTGGAACACTCTCTATTCTGGAACACTCTCTACTCTGGAACACACTTTACTCTGGAACACTCTCTACTATGGAACACTCTCTACCATGGAACACTCTCTCACTCTGGAACACTCTCTACTCTGGAACACACTCTACTCTGGAACACTCTCTACTCTGGAACACTCTCTCACTCTGGAACACTCTCTACTCTGGAACACACTCTACTCTGGAACACTCTCTCACTCTGGAACACTCTCTACTCTGGAACACTCTCTACTCTGGAACACTCTCTCACTCTGGAACACTCTCTACTCTGGAACACTCTCTCACTCTGGAACACTCTCTACTCTGGAACACACTCTACTCTGGAACACTCTCTCACTCTGGAACACTCTCTACTCTGGAACACTCTCTCACTCTGGAACACTCTCTACTCTGGAACACACTCTACTCTGGAACACACTCTACTCTGGAACACTCTCTCACTCTGGAACACTCTCTACTCTGGAACACTCTCTCACTCTGGAACACTCTCTACTCTGGAACACTCTCTCACTCTGGAACACTCTCTACTCTGGAACACACTCTACTCTGGAACACTCTCTCACTCTGGAACACTCTCTACTCTGGAACACTCTCTACTCTGGAACACACTCTACTCTGGAACACTCTCTCACTCTGGAACACTCTCTACTCTGGAACACACTCTACTCTGGAACACTCTCTCACTCTGGAACACTCTCTACTCTGGAACACTCTCTACTCTGGAACACACTCTACTCTGGAACACTCTCTCACTCTGGAACACTCTCTACTCTGGAACACTCTCTACTCCTGGAACACTCTCTACTCTGGAACACTCTCTACCCTGGAACACTCTCTACTCTGGAACACTCTCTCACTCTGGAACACTCTCTACTCTGGAACACTCTCTACTCTGGAACACTCTCTCACTCTGGAACACTCTCTACTCTGGAACACTCTCTCACTCTGGAACACTCTCTACTCTGGAACACTCTCTCACTCTGGAACACTCTCTACTCTGGAACACACTATACTCTGGAACACTCTCTCACTCTGGAACACTCTCTACTCTGGAACACTCTCTACTCTGGAACACACTCTACTCTGGAACACACTCTACTCTGGAACACTCTCTCACTCTGGAACACTCTCTACTCTGGAACACTCTCTCACTCTGGAACACTCTCTACTCTGGAACACTCTCTCACTCTGGAACACTCTCTACTCTGGAACACACTCTACTCTGGAACACTCTCTCACTCTGGAACACTCTCTACTCTGGAACACTCTCTACTCTGGAACACACTCTACTCTGGAACACACTCTACTCTGGAACACTCTCTCACTCTGGAACACTCTCTACTCTGGAACACACTCTACTCTGGAACACTCTCTCACTCTGGAACACTCTCTACTCTGGAACACTCTCTACTCTGGAACACACTCTACTCTGGAACACTCTCTCACTCTGGAACACTCTCTACTCTGGAACACTCTCTACTCTGGAACACACTCTACTCTGGAACACTCTCTACCCTGGAACACTCTCTACTCTGGAACACTCTCTCACTCTGGAACACTCTCTACTCTGGAACACTCTCTACTCTGGAACACTCTCTCACTCTGGAACACTCTCTACTCTGGAACACTCTCTCACTCTGGAACACTCTCTACTCTGGAACACTCTCTCACTCTGGAACACTCTCTACTCTGGAACACACTCTACTCTGGAACACTCTCTCACTCTGGAACACTCTCTACTCTGGAACACTCTCTACTCTGGAACACACACTCTACTCTGGAACACACTCTACTCTGGAACACTCTCTCACTCTGGAACACTCTCTACTCTGGAACACTCTCTCACTCTGGAACACTCTCTACTCTGGAACACTCTCTCACTCTGGAACACTCTCTACTCTGGAACACACTCTACTCTGGAACACTCTCTCACTCTGGAACACTCTCTACTCTGGAACACTCTCTACTCTGGAACACACTCTACTCTGGAACACACTCTACTCTGGAACACTCTCTCACTCTGGAACACTCTCTACTCTGGAACACACTCTACTCTGGAACACTCTCTCACTCTGGAACACTCTCTACTCTGGAACACTCTCTACTCTGGAACACACTCTACTCTGGAACACTCTCTCACTCTGGAACACTCTCTACTCTGGAACACTCTCTACTCTGGAACACACTCTAGTCTGGAACACTCTCTACCCTGGAACACTCTCTCACTCTGGAACACTCTCTACTCTGGAACACTCTCTACTCTGGAACACACTCTACTCTGGAACACTCTCTCACTCTGGAACACTCTCTACTCTGGAACACTCTCTACTCTGGAACACACTCTACTCTGGAACACTCTCTACCCTGGAACACTCTCTACTCTGGAACAAATACATCTACAGTGTATTGCCAAAAAACACTCAACAACTTCCTCTCTCTCTCTCTCTCTCTCTCTCTCTCTCTCTCTCTCTCTCTCTCTCTCTCTCTCTCTCTCTCTCTCTCTCTACCTCCCCTCTCTCTCTCTCTCACTCTCTCTCTCTCTCTCTCTCTCTCTCTCTCTCACTCTCTCTCTCTCTCTCTCTCTCTGTCTTCTCTCTCTCTCTCTCTCTCTCTCTCTCTCTCTCTCTCTCTCTCTCTCTCTCTCTCTCTCTCTCTCTCTCTCTCTCTCTCTCTCTCTCTCTCTCTCTCTCTCTCTCTCTCTCTCACACACACACGTACACACACAAAAAAAACAAAAAAAATCACATCAAACATTTATTATCAAAACAGCATCATGCTTTTAAAACTCACATCACTGTAATTCATCCATTTGAAGAAAGATATTCAACAGGTTGAAACTGAGTGAAAAACATGGTTGTTGTGGATGTTGTATATTATGTATACACATAGGCTATATATGAGACCAAGCCCGAAAAAAACGAATGATAAAATAATGATTATCCAATACATGGCCTGCTGCATATTACACACGGCAGAAAAACATTAAAAACTGAAAAAATGATTGAAGATGTCTTCGGTACATAATTGGTCAAGCCTTGACTCCAAAATTAAACACATTCTAGTAATGTCCTTTGAGTGATGACTGTATTATTATACATACTGGATGGACTGGTTACCTTATGTTACACTCCACACTTCCTATCCATGAGTCTGGGAGAGAACGTATAGGCCTAGGCCATGCTGTTGGTTCATTGATTGTGCAGGGCAGCTTACAGAGTTAGCCTTCCGGTTTACAGAATTACATTTTAATATAGTCTAGTAATAGGAAGAAAACAAATATGTTCATAATTAATAGGATGACATATTACCTTTAGCTACAGAATATCTCACCACCGGGCATTTCCATCTCCTCCCCTCTATCCTTCATTCATTTTTCGAGCGCACAGAGAGAAGGGCTGTCAACAGTTTAGTGAAATATGTTTCCTTGTGAAAACATGTTACTACTGATGATCCAAAACAGATTCCACCTGGTTTCCCAAATGAAGCACTGGGTAGCTGCAGGAACAGGGTTGGAGAGCCCATGGCATACAGAGTTTGGGCGGAATATCACCTGTCCCGCAGCGAGAGGCTGCATGCTCCTCAAACAGTGGTGGGGTTTTGGAGTGAAATAACCAGAGTATACACAGCATATGATTGAAAAACTAAAAACGAACAGGCAGGAAAGCAGCCTCCATTCACTAGTCGAGCTGTTCCCCTGATCCTGTTCATGCCCATTTGATAATCGGACATTATAAATCGAAACCAATTGTAAAATATTGTAATGACCCAGCTGGGTCATAAAGTAAGAGAGAGACGGGCACCAGGTGTACAGGCAGAACACAGATTTATTCCTGAATGGGCTATCGTTCAGGCCACAGCCCACGCCGCTAAACCTCGAACATACACAAATATAACACGTCAAATCAAGGGTCCCGAACAGAAGAGAGAGAGATGAGACCGTAACCCCTATTTAAGCATTCCAAAACCCCGCGGGATTACCCATCATACCCCCCAACCTTTCCATCTGTCCTGGCATATTTAACCCCTGCTAGCACTCATGAGAACGATAACACACCCATGAACACAGAACACAATACAGGGTCGTTACAATATTAAGGCCAGGCACCACAGGCAAAACATTGTGATTTTGCTTCCATCTGTCAATGATCCGATTTTGGGATATTTTGTAACTATAACTTCCATACTTTCATAAAATGTCCAATTACATCGGCAATAATGTATATAAATACTTGATTTGTATCATTTTATCCCAACTCCGTCAACTACACCTAGCATAAATGTCGTTTTTGTTAGCATGTTTCATGTAGAACTTCAACAGCTATTTTTCAAACTCTCCATGTTGAATCATATATAATTCAACCGCTATTTTTCAAACTCTCCATGTTGAATCATACATAATTCAACCGCTATTTTTCAAACTCTCCATGTTGAATCATATATAATTCAATAGCTTGTTTTCCGGAGCAGATCGTTACTAGTCCATACATGGCGATATCCTTTGTGACATCCGATTGGTTACTGACATTTCATGGCACTTTCCGGCAACCTGATTGGTTAAAAGGCCTCACGTGCCGCACAGCGCTTCTTCGTTCGAAAATATCTCCCGCGGAGAATCCATGTAAAGAGAGACAAAATGAGAAAATCTCGAAGAATATACCTACAGTATGTGAATTAAAATAGGCGATCTCAGTTAGCCAATGTGAGAAAAGCAGTGAATGAAAGAAAACATGAGCCTGATCAGCCGATCCAGGCAGTGGCAGTACAGGTAGAGGAGGAAAAGGAGGAGGCAGGCAGCAGCGCGTCAAGACGCACATTAGTTGAGATGAAGATGACAGCTAGCAGCGATCAACCAGACAGACAGACAGAGGCTTTTATTCCACATGTCACGAAGAAACCAACTTGTACATGATTTGATTTGCCCTAAGTGTCTAAACACTGGACTGAAAATCACCATAGACCCCCACCAACCAGGGATTCTGTAATTCTGTCATGATAGAAGCCACATTGCTGATTAATGTTCTGCACATTTCAACAGCCATACAAAAGCCTTGGATGTGACAAATTGAGCAAAGTGATATGAGAATTTGCCCAAAACTGCATATTTGCCCTACAGACCAGTATTCAAAGCATATGCTCTATTGCTTGAAACAAATGTATTAAACATGCTGATGTATTTGTAAAAGGTACATTTGATGTTTATTTGTCAGTTTAGAAGTGATATATGAAAAATAGATTAATTTAATGTGACGTAAATGGTCATATTTATGGAAAGTACATTTTAATTGTAATCTGTGGTGTTTGGCATTACAGTTGTTCTCAATTGCTAAAACACAATTTCTGAAACCTTGCTCCATTTCCTGAAAACATTAAACACAAAACCTCATCTTCAAGCACTATTTACAAAACCTCTGACTCCTCTCGCAAAATGAAACATTTGCCCTCAAAACAGTTTTTACCTGTGTTCAAAATCAAACACTGCTCTCAAATCATAAACAAAGTGATCAAAATGATAAACACTCTCAAGCAGTCAGTAAACAATACACCGAAAAATAGAAAACACATTGTTCAAAACATACAGTTCTCAGGGAGAAGTGCATTTTTAATCTCAAAACAAATTTCATGTTTTTCCATCATTGTCTCTTCCTCTTCGTCATCCTCTTCCTCTTTCTTGCCCTCCTCCTCCTCCTCTTCCTCCTCGTCGCCCACCTTGCATATGCACTCGTCCTCGTCCTCTCACATTGTTTCTTCTATCCATTCTCAGACTTTCTCCTTCCCACCTTCAACCACCGCATTCTTATTGGCAGACTAAATAGCCTTGGTTTCTCAAATAGCCTTGGCCTCGCCTGGTTCACCAACTACTTCTTAGATAGAGTTCAGTGTGTCAAATCGGAGGGCCTGTTGTCTGGACCTATGGCAGTCTCTATGGGGGTGCCACAGGGTTCAATTCTTGGACCGACACTTTTCTCCGTGTATATCAATGATGTCGCTCTTGCTGCTGGTGACTCTCAGATCCACCTCTACGCAGACGACACCATTTTGTATACATCTGGCCCTTCATTGGACACTGTGTTAACAAACCTCCAAACGAGCTTCAATGCCATACAACAATCCTTCAGTAGCCTCCAACTGCTCTTAAACACTAGAAAAACTAAATGCATGCTTTTCAATCGAACGCTGCTGGCACCCGCCCACCCGACTAGAATACTCCTGAGTGGCGCAGTGGTCTAAGGCACTGCATCGCAGTGCTAACTGTGACACTAGAGATCCTGGTTCGAATCCAGGCTCTGTCGCGGCCGGCCGCGACCGGGAGACTCATGGGCGGCGCACAATTGGCCCAGCGTCGTCCAGGGTAGGGGAGGGAATGGCCGGCAGGGATGTAGCTCAGTTGATAGAGCATGGCGTTTGCAACGCCAGGGTTGTGGGTTCAATTCCCACGGGGGGCCAGTATAAAAAAAATATGTATTCACTAACTGTAAGTCGCTCTGGATAAGAGCGTCTGCTAAATGACTAAAATGTAAAATGTAGAATCACCACTCTCGACGGGTCTGACCTAGAGTATGTGGACAACTACAAATACCTAGGTGTCTGGTTAGACTGTAAACTCAACTTCCAGACTCACATAAAGAATCTCCAATCCAAAGTTAAATCTAGAATTGGCTTCCTATTTCGCAACAAAGCCTCCTTCACTCATGCTGCCAAACATGCCCTCGTAAAACTGACTATCCTACCGATCCTTGACTTCGGCGATGTCATTTACAAAATAGCCTCCAACACTCTACTCAGCAACTTGGATGTAGTCTATCACAGTGCCATCCGTTTTGTCTCCAAAGCCCCATATAATACCCACCACTGTGACCTGTACGCTCTTGTTGGCTGGTCCTCACTACATGTTCGTCGTCAAACCCACTGGCTCCAGGCCATCTATAAATCACTGCTAGGCAAATCCCCGCCTTATCTTAGCTCATTGGTCACCATAGCAGCACCCACCCATAGTCTGCGCTCCAGCAGGTATATCTCACTGGTCATTCCCAAAGCCAACACCTCCTTTGGCCGCCATTCCTTCCAGTTCTCTGCTGCCAATGACTGGAACGAATTGCAAAAATCTCTGAAGCTGGAGACTCTTATCTCCCTCAATAACTTTAAGCATCAGTTGTCAGAGCACCTTACCGAACACTGCACCTGTACACAGCCCATCTGAAATTAGCCCACCCAACTACCTCATCCCTATATTGTTATTTATTTTGCTCTTTTGCACCCCAGTATCTCTATTTGCACATAATCTCTTGCATATCTAGCATTCCAGTGTTAATACTATTGTAATTATTTTTGCACTATAGCCTATTTGTTGCCTTACCTCCATAACTTGCTACATTTGCACACACTGTATATATATTTTCTGTTGTATTTTTGACTTTATGTTTTTTACCCCATATGTAACTCTGTGTTGTTTTTATTGCACTGCTTTGCTTTATCTTGGCCAGGTCGCAGTTGTAAATGAGAACCTGTTCTCAACTGGCTTACCTGGTTAAATAAAGGTGAAATAAATAAAATATAATAAAACTGTTTGCTCTCTGAACTGCCTTATATTGGTTGTGTCGCATCATTTGAAACAGGTTAAATCCATTTTGAGTGTTTGTGTTCAGTCAATGACATGTGTTCTCTATTTGTATTTGATTGTTGCCTCTTGTGTTTACCGGTATGGATGACATGTGCATTAGAGTGCAGAATGTGTTTGGAGAATGAGAACATGTTTAGAGTTTTGCTGAAAAGTCTAAATGAGATCTGCATATTGTGTTTTACCATGTGAAATGGTTTAAGGTATTGACAACAGACTGCATAATTAGCTAAATGAGTCCAGGCAACTGAGAACTTTGTTCAGCCAATGGGTTTTAGTGTTTTAGCAATTGAGAAAAACTGTAATGCCACAGGGGGACAACAGTGTCCAACTGATCAGGGAAACCCAGTTGGCAGGACGTTAATGCCACAGGGGGGCAACAGTGTCCAACTGATCAGGAAACCCAGTTGGCAGGACGTTAATGCCACAGGGGACAACAGTGTCCAACTGATCAGGGAAACCCAGTTGGCAGGGCGTTAATGCCACAGGGGGGACAACAGTGTCCAACTGATCAGGAAACCCAGTTGGCAGGACGTTAATGCCACAGGGGGGCAACAGTGTCCAACTGATCAGGGAAACCCAGTTGGCAGGGACGTTAATGCCACAGGGGGGACAACAGTGTCCAACTGATCGGGGGAAACCCAGTTGGCAGGACGTTAATGCCACAGGGGGACAACAGTGTCCAACTGATCAGGGAAACCCAGTTGGCAGGACGTTAATGCCACAGGGGGAACAACAGTGTCCAACTGATCAGGGAAACCCAGTTGGCAGGCGTTAATGCCACAGGGGGACAACAGTGTCCAACTGATCAGGGGAAACCCAGTTGGCAGGACGTTAATGCCACAGGGGGGCAACAGTGTCAACTGATCAGGGAAACTCAGTTGGCAGGACGTTAATGCCACAGGGGGACAACAGTGTCCAACTGATCAGGGAAACCCAGTTGGCAGGACGTTAATGCCACAGGGGGGCAACAGTGTCCAACTGATCAGGGAAACCCAGTTGGCAGGACGTTAATGCCCTGGCATTTGCTGCCCAGTAATAATGCTTAAAGAAGGGGAGGCCTAAGACGCCACTTTCCTTGGGCTTTTGCAAGTGGGCTTTACGAATACGATGGTTTTTGTAACCCCAGACAAATGACAAGATTGTCGAGTCCAAAGTCTTAAAAAATGACGAGGTAAGACAAATAGGAAGATTCTGGCAAAGATAAAGTGTAACAAAGTGAACATGTAAAGTTTCCATCAACCTGGGAGCAATGTAGACGTCAAAGAACGGTGCAGTTCCTGGTGGAGTAGTGGGTGAAACCACTCACTTCAGGAAAAGGGGTGATATAAATAACGTTTCCTTTCATTTTGTGTTACTGAATTCATAAAAATATTTGCTGCCATTGTAGTAAGGTTGGTAATGCGAGAGGTCTTCGGACTTAGCTTTTTTTGTACTATTTTATTTTGAAAGAACAACTAGTGGGTTTGGAGTGCCTCTCCCCTATTTGGGAAGTTGGTCTGCCCGCTCCTCAGTCTGAGAGAGATATTCTGAGAGCAGGTTCGTGTTCCTCTGTTTATAAAAACGGTTTAAAGCTGTATAACATAAGTGTTTTTGGAAAACTGGTTCATATATCCTAAAGTCAATAGCCAATGTGGCTGTGTATATATTTATTTTGCCGTTAATGTATTGAAGACCTATTTCAGCAAGTGAACCAAGTTTTTGCTGGCTTAGCTAGCCGTGTTAATGATGAGCTAACTAGCACTGTTGGTCACTGCACTACAACGTCACGCTAGCTATTGCCAGCAGGTGACTTATTGAAACTAAGTGAATGTTTATTTTCTTACTACCTTAAAAGGTTTATATAAAAGGGTTGTACTTGTGCTCTGTATTTATGGATTAATATTACTTCACATTGAGGGTATGTATCACTACTGTTGCTCCTATCTAAAATATATATTGTGTCCTACCTAACCAGTGAACGTGAGGCTGTGACCGTCCTGTCAATGCCTGTCATCACTGTTTGATATCTTTTACTGCAGGTATGCTTTTCTATATTTTTGTTATTTTCTAAACACAACGCATGTATACTATACGATCACTTTGTGGATTCAGTCTGAGAGAGATATTCTGAGAGCAGTGAATGTGTGGATGTGACCGTCCTGTCAATGCCTGTCATCACTGTTTGATATCTTTTACTGCAGATAAAACCCGAGTCAACCTGAAGTGTGGGTGTCCGTGTGCCTTTCTTCTGGGGGGATATATGAAGTTGGTTACAAAAGAAACCTGGGAAGAGAAACCATTTTTATGGCATTAATGCGCCCCATCATAGAAAGAGCCAATATTCCCCAGCTCTCTATGTTTTGTTTTAGCTTTGCAACCAGATCACTGTAGTTAAGCTTGAAGATAAACGTTGGGTTTCTAGGTATGTTTAGACCCAGGTAAGTTAAGTGATCATGCACCACTTTAAATGGTATTCTCTCTAGCTCACTTGTTGTACAATTATCTGAGATACACATGAGGTCACTTTTTCCCCAATGTATTGAATTTCCAGATAGTTTGCCAAATGAATTGATTAAGTCTAGTAGGTTAGGGACAGAGGCTACTGGGTCTGAGAGGTATAAAAGCACATCGTCTGCATATAACGAAATGATGCTTTCTATGTTTCCTACTTTAAGACCTTGGATATTAGGATGATCCCTTATTTGTATCGCCAGGGGTTCAAGGGAGACAGCGAAGAGCAGAGGACTGAGTGGGCAACCCTGCTGGACAGATCTCGGTAGTTCAAAGGGACTGGATTTGTCTCTGTTGGTCAGAATAGAGGATGTTGGGCAGGCGATCTCCTCCAGTCACATGTCATTCCCTTTTGTTTTATGGCAGACTCCTATGAAATAATATGACCTCTCATAACCACATGAAAAGGTTCCTATAGTGTAGAATCAGATACCACTCCTGTGTCATTAGTCTTTGGCTTGGATGCATATTTGATGTGGTTGAAATACTGTCATCTTTTATGATGCTGATAAAGACAGGGGCCATCTGTTAAGGTGCTAACTGCACAGTGTAGCTACAGGTTATACACTGAGTGGACTAAATATTCACAACACTGTTATGACCAGTTTCTCTGGTATCTCGTACTTCAGGATGTAAGATAGTAGTCGACCACTTAGATGGAGAGTTGATTCATTGTTATTTAATGGTTACAGTACTGGATTCAATGACAAGCGGTACGGGCGTAGCCTCTTGTCATCTGAATGACTTCCATAGAAAACCTCTCAGTTTATATAATGCTCTCCGAGCTACTTCCATCCCACAGTTGCCAACCATTATTGAGTGTCACTCATCTCCTACAATAGGTTCCCCATACATAGTATCGTGTGGCACCCTAGCCAGGCCATTCCATCACGTACTCTTTCTAAGATTAGCAACAGTGGCCCCTAATCTATCTTGGCACGCCGACCTTCTGGCCCCCCATCCGTGACCGACACAACACATGGCGTGTCCTTCTCCTCTCTCTCACCTACAGCTGATGACTTTAAAGACATTAATAAATGCTGTATCAAAAGACGTTATATCAAACACCTTCCTAATATTGAGTTACCTCCCCACTTTTGTCCTCAGAACAGCCTCCATTCATCGGGGCATGGACTCTACAAGGTGTTGAAAGCGTTCCACAGGGATGCTGGCCCAGGTTGATGCCAATTCTTCCCACAGTTGTGTCAAGTTGGCTGGATGTCCTTTGTGTGGTGTACCATGAGCGTGAAAAACCCAGCAGCGTTGCAGTTCTTGACAGAAACCGGTGTGCCTGGCACCTACTACCATACCCCGTTCAAAGGCACTTCAATCTTTTGTCTTGCCCATTCACCCTCTGAATGGCACACACACACAATCCATGTCTCAATTGCCTCCAGGCTTAAACATCCTTCTTTAACCTGTCCCGTCCCGTTCATCTACAAGTGACATCAATAAGGGATCATAGCTTTCACCTGGATTCACCTGCTCAGTCTGTCATGGAAAGAGCAGGTGTCCTTAATGTTTTGTCCACTTAGTGTAAATTGCACAATAATGATCCATTGATGGATTTTTCTTATGTAGTCTATTGTTTTCTCTGTATTGAACCTGCCTGCCACCCACCCGCCTGGGGACTGTGGGTTATGAGACAACCCCCGCATCACTAGCTTGCATGTTCTGCAGCCTTGTAGAGATAGGGAGGGGATGACTGGGAGGCAGGTTGCCATTTATTGTCATGAATCTTGCCCTGGAGGCAGTTCTGCAAAGTGGTCACTAGCTGGCACAGGCATAAAGTAATAATATCTGATTTTAATGCTAACCTTAACCTCACTGCTAATCCTTACCTTAAATTAAGACCATAAAACACAATTATTTTCCACACATTTTTACGATATAGCCAATTTTGACTTTGCAGCTGTCATATCTAGAGGAAATCGCGCAGTTCTGCCTCCAGGGCAAAATTCATGACAAAAGTCAACCTGCGACTGGGAGAGGACAATGTGAAATCGATAACGACATTGTTTTGACAATTAAAGTGCTTTTTATTATGAAAAGTACAATATATCCATGTACAATTTGTTTTTCAACATAAAATATATACAACAAATTATCACATTGGTATTTTCAACAGTGTTATTGTAAGAGTTTAAATGGTTAAACAGAGGATACATCTAAACTATAACTTCATGGGAGTCTAGTGGAAAGACTGCATGTTGCTTTGGGTGTATGAGTGTCCAGTGTGTGTCCAGTGTTTGTGTGTCCAGTGTCTGTGTGTGTGTCCAGTTTGTGTCCGGTGTGTGTGTGTGTGTCCAGTGTGAGTGTGTGTGTCCAATGTTTGTGTGTCTGTGTGTGTGTGTACCCAGTGTGTGTCCAGTGTTTGTGTGTGTGTGTCCGTGTCCAGTGTGTGTTTGTGTCCGGTGTGTGTGTGTGTCCGGTGTGTGTGTGTGTCCGGTGTGTGTGTGTCCAGTGTGTGTGTGTCCAGTGTGTTTGTGTGTGTGTGTGTGTCTGTGTGTGTGTGTGTGTGTGCCCAGTGTGTGTGTGTGTGTGTGTACCCAGTGTGTGTGTCCAGTGTGTGTGTGTGTGTGTCCGGTGTGTGTGTGTGTGTCCGGTGTGTGTGTGTCCATTGTGTGTGTGTCCAGTGTGTGTGTCTCCATTGTGTGTGTGTCTCCATTGTGTGTGTGTGTGTGTGTGTGTCCAGTGTGTGTGTGTGTGTGTGTGTCCAGTGTGTGTTTGTGTCCGGTGTGTGTCCGGTGTGTGTGTGTCCAGTGTAAGTGTGTCCAGTGTGTGTGTGTCCAGTGTGTGTGTGTGTGTGTGCGTTTGTGCAGTGTGTGTGTGTCCAGTGTGTGTGTCTGTGTGTGTTTGTGCAGTGTGTCTGTGTGTGTGTATCCAGTGTGTGTGTGTCCAGTGTGTGTGTGTATGTGTCCAGTGTGTGTGTGTCCAGTGTGTGTGTGTGTGCCCAGTGTGTGTGTGTGTGCCCAGTGTGTGTGTGTGTGTGTGTACCCAGTGTGTGTGTCCAGTGTGTGTGTGTCCAGTGTGTGTTTGTGTCCGGTGTGTGTGTGTGTCCGGTGTGTGTGTGTCCAGTGTGTGTGTGTACAGTGTGTGTGTGTCCAGTGTGTGTGTCTCCATTTTGTGTGTGTGTGTGTGTGTGTCCAGTGTGTGTGTGTGTCCAGTGTGAGTGTGTATGTGTGTGTTTGTGCAGTGTGTGTGTGTGTCCAATGTGTGTGTGTGTGTGTGTCAGTGTTAACATGGTTATTATTTACAGAGACACTGAGGAGTCAACATAAACCCAAAACCCTGGATAGAGGGGCTCAGTGAATGTGGAGTGGAATGTGTACAGGTGGGTCAGTGTGTCAGAGGAGACTCTGTAGAAGGACAGAGTGCCGGCTGGCCAGTCCAGATACACTCCTACTCTGTGGGAGCTGGAGGAGGGGACGTCTATGGTAGTGGACTTATTATTGTGACAGGCAGAGTAACTGTTGTCAGAGCAGAGCAGACTCCAGGACTTGTCATAACCTCCAATCCTACAGTAATGACCCCATCCTCTCCTGCTGATTCCTTTATATGTCACTCCTATATCAACCTCTCTCCCACTCCACTCTACCTCCCAGTAACAGCATCCAGTCAGACCCTCTCTACACAGCACCTGTCTATAGTCCTCAAATCTCTCTGGGTGATCAGGATACGGCTGCTTCTCTCTCCTCCATGTCACCTTCCTGTTCTCCTCAGACAGAGAGAGGAATCTGTTTACTGTGTTTAGGTCCAGTGTGAGATCACAGACATCTGATGGATGAAACCAGACACAATATTAGAAATCATCATCATTCACATTAGAATGTTAACTCACTTTTCACTAATTCATTTAATGTAGATGTTTCTAGGTATCAAAAGGAGAAGTTAAGGTAACTTGAGACTTGTTCAATGATCATATGTTATACTGTATGGTAATATAAAACACACTTATTCCCATTAATTACACACACACACACACACACACACTTACACTGAACACACACACACACACTGGACACACACACACATCCTGAACACACACACACTGGACACACACACACACACACACACACACACTGGACACACACACACACACACACACACACACACACACACATCCTGAACACACACACACACACACAATTACACTGAACAAACACACACACACACACACACACACACATCCAGAACAAACACACACACTGGATACACACACACCTTCATGCACGCATATTTAATATGTAACAGGAACACGCCACACACATACACAGACACACACATTGTCAAAGCAACTCTTTGTAAACTTTGGTGTCCCTGATTTGTGCTTCTGTAGAACTACAGCTGATATTTAATATGACCAAGTAAGTAATGATGGTGGTCTTTGACTTTGACTTCACTTGAATTAAGACTTATTCTTAGTCATATTCTTCACAGCAGTCAACACTCACATTTTCTAAGTCCAGGTTTCATTGTGTTCTCTCCACCATGTTCCACACTGTAGCGGTAAGCAGAAGAACAGACAGTCATTGAGGGATACACGTGAACTCACTCACTCACACACACACACACACACACACACACACACACATACACACACACACACACACACACACACACACACACACACACACACACACACACACACACACACACACACACACACTCACACATTCACACTGGGGACACACACGCACACACAATGGACACACACACACTCACATTCAGCATATAACTTTGTACAAGTGGTGGTAAGAATGTTTTTCTAGTGTGTGTGTGTGTCTGTGTCCAGTGTGTGTGTCCAGTGTGCGTGTGTGTGTGTCCAGTATGTGTGTGTGTGTGTGTGTGTTTGTGTGTTTGTGTGTATCCAGTGTGTGTGTGTGTGTCCAGTGTGTGTGTGTGTGTGTGTCCTCTTTGTGTGTGCCCAGTGTGTATGTGTGTGTGTGTCCAGTGTGTGTGTCCTGTGTGTCCAGTTTGTGTCCAGTGTGTGTGTCCAGTGTGTGTGTGTGTTTGTGTGTGTGTGTTCAGTTTGTGTGTGTTTGTCAAGTGAATGTGTGTGTCCAGTGTGTGTGTGTGTGTCCAGTGTGAGTGTGTGTGTGTCCAGTGTGTGTGTGTGTGTGAAATGTGTTCAGTGTGTGTGTGGGTGTGTGTCCAGTGTGTGAGTGTTTGTGTGTCCAGTGTGTGTGTGTCCAGTATCTGTGTGTGTGTCCAGTGTGTGTGTGTTTGTCCAGTGTGTGTCCAGAGTGGGTTTGTGTCCAGAGTGTGTGTGTGTCCAGTGTGTATGTGTGTCCAGTGTGTGTGTGTCCAGTGTGTGCGTGTGTGTGTCCAGTGTGTGTGTGGGTGTCCAGTATCTGTGTGTGTGTCCAGTGTGTGTGTGATTGTCCAGTGTGTGTCCAGAGTGTGTTTGTGTCCAGAGTGTGTGTGTGTCCAATGTGTACACACTGGACACACACACTGGACCACACACACACACTGGACCCCCACACACACACACACACAGTCTATATATAACTTAGTCCAAGTGGTGGTCAGAATGTTTGTCTTAACTAGCCTGATAACTCCAACATGTCTGATATTAACATTGACATAAACCCTCTACATACTTGAGTTTCTCCAGTCTGCAGTGTGGATCCTCCAGTCCAGCAGAGAGCAGTCTGACTCCTGAGTCTCCTGGGTGATTGTAGCTCAGGTCCAGCTCTCTCAGGTGTGAGGGGTTTGACTTCAGAGCTGAGACCAGAGAAGCACAGCCTTCCTCTGTGACTAGACAGCCTGACAGCCTGCAAAGAGTCAAATCATATTAAAAACCACACTGCTATTCTTTGGTGGTGAAAATAGTGGCAGTATATTTTTTCAACATATTCAGATACATCAGTGTCCTGAAACCTGTCATATCTTTCATAAATGAATGTATCATTATTATAAATGACAAATTATCAAAGTACTGCTTGTAGATAGAAGAATATACAGTACAAATATTTGAGTAGACTGACCAGAGCAGTTTAAAAAGCAGTATCAGTCAAAAGACAGACAGTGAGGTATCAGATTTAGATTGTATTGAGTATACATTCCACACCATATCTATTTTGACAAAGATAACATTTTAAATGTGGCTCTATACTCCAGCATTTTGGATTTGAGATCAAATGTTTCATATGAGGTGACAGTATATAATGTCACCTTTTATTTGAGGGTATGTTAATACATATCTGTTTCACCGTTTAGAAATAAAAGCACTTTATGTATCTAGTCCCCCATTTGAAGAAGTTATAAGTATTCTGACCAATTCACTTATAGTGTATTAAAGTAGTCAGAATTTTAGTATTTGGTCCCATATTCTTTGAACGCAATGACTACATCAAGCCATGATTGAGAAAGAAATAATGAATGAATCATGAATAATAATGAGTGAGAAAGTTACAGAGGCTACAACAAAACATGCTAACCTCTCACCATTACCAATAACAGAGGGGGAATGGTCCTTGTTCTTCTGTAACTTTCTCATTCATCATTATTCACCATTTATTAATGATTATTCATAATCATGGTAGCATCCACATGAATGTAGAAGTGTTCAGAAACATCTTCTATTCTTACTGACAATACAAGTGAAGTGACTCCAAAATGACAGGACATTATTCACCATTCAGTTTCTATTGGGGAAAACATCATCCAAAACACAACCAAAACAAACTGCAAATGTGTTCAACACGTTTGTAGAATCACAAGCTTGATGTAATCACTGCAGGTAAGGAATATGGGACCAAATACTAAACTTATGACTACTTTAATACAATATAAGTGAATATGTCCAAATTATTACAACTTTTTCAAATGCGAGAACTAGATACATAAAGTGCTTTCATATCTAAACAGTAACACAGATATGTATGAATACCATCAAATAAAAGGAGATATTCTGTACTGTCACCTAATATGAAACATTCTATCTATAATCCAAAATGCTGGAGCATAGCGCCAAATTTAAAACTGTAAACTTCACTGTCCAAACACATATGGTGTGGACTATGTGTGCCTGGTAAACACATGTGGATCTGGTGAACAGTTATCACTTGTTGACCAACTACAGGAATACTGACCTCAGAGTCTCCAGTTTACAGTGGGGATTCCCCAGTCCAGCAGAGAGCAGCTTCACTCCTGAATCCTTCAGGTCATTGTTACTCAGATCCAGCTCTCTCAGGTGTGAGGGGTTTGACTTCAGAGCTGAGACCAGAGAATCACAGCCTGCCTCTGTGACTCCACAGCCTGACAGCCTGACAGAGAGATCATCATGATTTCACAAACACACTGTTAATTTAACACCAGTAGTGTAGAAGGACAATGGCAGATGCATTTGGTTTATTCTCTTAAACAACATATAGATTCATATTCTGTCTCCTAGAATTGTATGGTCATATTGTTATACTAATGTGAAAATCAATGCATTGATTCAATATGTTTTTCAATAATACATATATTTCTCTAAACTGAATATTTCTTCCTGATGATTAGTACTTAAATGACATTTATGTACTCACAGAGCAGCTCTGGAGGCTTTGACCACTGGCAGCAGCCTCAGAAGACCTTCCTCTGATCTGGAGTATTTCTTCAGGTCAAACACATCCAGCTCCTTTTCTGAAGTCAGCAACACAAAGACCAGAGCTGACCACTGTGCAGGTGACAGTTTGGCTTCTGAGAGACTTCCTGAGCTCAGGTAGCTTTGGATCTCCTCCACTAGAGAATGGTCATTCAGTTCATTCAGACAGTGGAACAGATTGATGCACCTCTCTGGAGAGGGATTCTTCCTGATCTTCTCCTTGATGTACTTGACTGTTTCTTCATGGCTCTGTGAGCTGCTTCTTGTCTTTGTCAGTAGACCTCGTAAGAGCTTCTGATTGGACTCCAGTGAGAGGCCCAGAAGGAAGCGGAGGAAAAGGTCTAGGTTTCCCGTCTCACTTTGTAAGGCTTTATCCACAGCACTCTTGTAGAAAGTAACTTCAGGCTTGTAGTCTCTGAACAGCGAAGAAAAGTTGCTTGACTTTGATTGAGGTTTGGCCATTAGATTCTCATTGTTGTTGATGAATGAGAGGAACACATATACAGCAGCCAGAAACTCCTGAATGCTCAGATGCACGAAGCAGTACACCTTGTCCTGGTACAGCACACATTCCTCTTTAAAGAGCTGTGTGCACAATCCTGAGTACACTGTGGCTTCATTGACATCAATGCCAGCCTCTTTCAGGTCTTCTTCATAGAAAATCAGATTGCCATTCACAAGCTGTTGAAAAGCCAGTTTTCCCAGTGACAGAATGCTCTCTTTATTCCAGTGTGGACCTGTCTCTTCTTTCCCAAGATACTTTTCATTCTTCTGTTTGGTATGAAACACCACAAGGTGTGAGTACATCTCAGTCAGAGTCTTGGGCATCTCTGCTCTCTGGTCTGTACTCAACATGTGTTCAAGGACTGTTGCAGAGATCCAACAGAAGACTGGAATGTGGCACATGATGTGGAGGCTCCTTGATGTCTTTATGTGTGAGATGATTCTGCTGGCCAGGTCCTCATCACTGAATCTCTTCCTGAAGTACTCCTCCTTCTGTGGGTCATTGAACCCTCGTACCTCTGTCACCTGGTCAACACACCCTGAAGGGATCTTATTGGCTGCTGCAGGTCGGGTAGTTATCCAGAGGAGAGCAGAGGGAAGCAGATTTCCCTTGATGAGATTTGTCAGCAGAACATCCAGTGAGGTTGACTCTGTGACGTCACAACAGATCTTGTTCTTCTGGAAGTCTAGGGGCAGTCGGCACTCATCCAGACCATCAAAGATTAACAGAACTTTGTACTTGTCGTAGTTGGAGATTCTTGATTCTTTGGTTTCCATTGAGAAGTGATTGAGAAGTTCAATGAAAGTGTGTTTTTCCCCGTTCATCAAATTCAGCTCCCGGAAAGGGAATGAAAATACAAATTGGACATCCTGATTTGCTTTTCCTTCAGCCCAGTCCAGAATGAACTTCTGCACAGAGACTGTTTTTCCAATGCCAGCGACTCCCTTTGTCAGCACAGTTCTGATAAGTTTGTCTTGTCCAGTTAAGGGTTTGAAGATGTCGTTACATTTGACTGCAGTCTCTGGTCTTGCTTGTTTCCTGGTTGTTGTCTCAATCTGTCTCAGCTCATGTTCATTATTGACCTCTCCTGTTCCACCCTCTGTGATGTAGAGCTCTGTGTAGATCTTATTGAGAAGTGTTGGGTTTCCTTGTTTAGCGATCCCCTCAAATACACATTGAAACTTCTTCTTTAGATTAGATTTGAGTTCACGTTGGCAAATCACAGCAAGCTCTTCTGAATGAAGAAATAACACAGAGGATATAAATGTTACATCTGTTTTAATGCCTACAGTATTGTAGGACTGTTATAAAGTTTTAAATAAAAGTAATTTATTCTCTTAACTGACTGTATACATGTGTAAATGTTTTCATAATGCATTACAGACTGGTGTGACTGATTATATTATTATTGGTATTCTCTCTCTCTCTCTCTCTCTCTCTCTCTCTCTCTCTCTCTCTCTCTCTCTCTCTCTCTCTCTCTCTCTCTCTCTCTCTCTCTCGCTCTCTCTCTCTCTCTCTCTCTCTCTCTCTGTCTAAATTAATCACCACAACACATCCCTGCTGCTACTTGATGAGGTCACTAGGTGTTGTGTTAAGGCTGCTTCAATATCATTGAGTTACACAGCTACTTTAGCTGTACTTTAGCTACAGCTTTTAAATGTTCTAAAACAGCATTCAACATGAGGCAGACAGCTCTTACTTTTCTCTCCAGTGTGTCAGCAAGCTCCTTCTGGTTCATTTTCCTCAGGACGTGCAGTGTGATCTTCAGAGCCCCCTCTCTGGCACTGCTCTCCTGCTTCTCATCTTCAGCATCCACCACTTCCTTATCCTGCTTCTGACTCTCAAAGCCTTCTGGGAGTTCTGGACTAAGAATCCTCTTGAACCTCTTCAGCTCGTTCTTCACAAATGTCATAATATTCTCTTCAAGCAACTGAAATAAATCAAGTAAATAAGTTATGCAAGAGACTAAATTCTTTCTCATTAACACATGAATGAATGATTGAGAGACTTTACTTGAAGTAAACAAAAACAAAATGTACATAACAGGACCACATACACTGAATATGGAGGCCAGGTCTGTTTGATGACTCTGGGAAGACTGACCACTGAGAATCTCTGACTCTGATCTCTCCTGTTGGTTTCTGTGGACAAAACATGAGATTACATCTCCTCATCCAGGGAGTGCACACACACACACACACACACACACCACACACACACACACACACACACACACACACAGGGAATGTTGTGTTTGTTTAATATTGTTTCAGGACTATGAAAATGGAAAAAATGATTGGCCTATGGATTATGAAAACAACAAAAATAAATTATGAAAACAACAAAAATAAATGGTAAAATGGGAGAGGAGAAATGGCTAGAGACAGTGTTGTTTAACTCACTGACCATGACCCATGAGTTCTTCTTACCTTTGTTCACTAGAAAAGTCTCCCTCTCTGAAGAATATAGGAAGATTCATAGACCAGTCACTCTTCATGGACACACAGCTGGGTACAGGGGAGGCTGGTCTCTCCTGCTTGATTGGACTTCAACACAACAGAGACAAACATTACATCTCTCATCTACTCTGAGCTCAGATGGGGAAACAGAGAAAGAGTTTCATTCCAAAACGCCATTTTAAGAAATGTTGGTAAATTAGCTTTTATAGTTTAAAGAAATTATGAAAGAGATTGGTGTGTTTTTTCACTATCTAATCATGGTATGGGGTTGTTCAATGACAGACATGTATTTGTTTAAAATCGATCACTTAATGGCTTCATTTCAAAGAGACAAATGTTTTTTTTTGCATTTTCTGTTTGGGGTTTTAGACTGGGTTTCTATATAAGCACTTTGGGACAACTGCTGATATAGAAAATGCTTGTTTAAAATCTATCACTTGATGGTTTAATTTCAGATACAAATAATGTTTTTTTTGTTGCAAAATGCTAAATATCTAGCTAGGTTTTACACAGTAATAATATATCTGCCTCACTCTCAGAGAAATCAGTAGTACTGCTAGGTTTTACAGTCAAATGTAACAAATAACGACATTTGTAATAAAGAACTGTACACATGTACAACATTCAATACAGTGATATGAGATCTGTATGTAAAACATTTACATTTGACATTTTAGTCATTTAGCAGATGTTCTTATCCAGGACTGGTTTCCCAAAAGCATTTTAAGGCCAAGTTCATCGTTAGAATCTTTGTAGGAGCATTGTTAAATCTCTGAGCTGTTTCCCAAAACCATCATTATTAACGTTACACTTGAAAACGCTCATATTCTAACACCCGCCTCAGACCACTTGTAGAACAGCCAAGTGCGTCGTTAGATGCTTTTTTGCCCTCCCGCGTCACTTTATACACAGAAGATCTCCGCTAAACATAGAATCACATGGTTTATCCGTCTCTCTGTGACCGCCGATAAATTCAGAACAAAGTTGAGTACAAATACAAAGTTGCCAATGTCTTTGCAATTGATTCAAACAAGGGACTTATACAAATTTGCTTAAAATGAAAACCGAGATAACTACATTAAATTATAAACAGCAGGCTATAGTGCTATTTCAATCATATTGAAATACATTTAATGTTCAATATATTTAGTTTTATTTTGCTACTTGTAGACTACTGTCTGTAATTTGTATCAATATATTTCATGATGTGTAGCCTAACATGTGCACAATGATGTGCCGAATCTGTGATTTGGTGCATTTTTATTGGGTAAGCACAAGAATAAACTACCTCAATATTTGCAGCCGTAGGAAGAAATATATTTATATAAGCTGATCCGTGTTCAGTATTGTGAAATAATTATAATGTTAAGGAAAGATTTTAATGGAGAAAGCTGATCAGAGAGCAGCGCTCCCCTTCTTTCGATCCTATCAGTATCGATACATGCTCCACCGGACGTGATACCTTGTCATGCTGATGATCCAGTTTCTACTGGTCTGCCTGCGGATATGGAACTCTGACCTGTTCACCGGACATGCGACCTTGTCCCGAACCTGCTGTTTCGACCCTCTCCCTCTCCCTCTCCCTCTCCCTCTCTCTCTCTCTCTCTCTCTCTCTCTCTCTCTCTCTCTCTCTCTCCCCCTCTCCTTCTCTCTCTTTACCACACCTGCTGTCTCGACCTCTGAATGCTCGGCTATGAAAAGCCAACTGACATTTACTCCTGAGGTGCTGTCGTGTTGCACCCTCTATAACCACAGTGATTATTATTTGACCCTGCTGGTCATCTATGAACATTTGAAAATCTTGAAGAACGATCTGGCCTTAATGGGTATGTACTGTTATAATCTCCCCCCAGCACAGCCAGAAGAGGACTGGCCACCCCTCAGAGCCTGGTTCCTCTCTAGGTTTCTTCCTAGGTTCCTGCCTTTTTAGGGAGTTTTTCCTAGCCACCGTGCTTCTACATCTGCATTGCTTGCTCTTTGGGGTTTTAGACTGGGTTTCTATATAAGCACTTTGTGACAACTGCTGATGTAAAAAATGTATTCTGGAATACATATGAAGCAGACCAGGCCAGGGTTTGGGGTTTGAGATGTCAATGAGAGATACAAATGACTTCCTTAGTTGTTAATTTTGAAAATGTTCTGTCTTAAGTAGTTAAACAAACGGACACATTTTCATGTTAGTCAAACACAACTTTTTATCGAAGGAGTGCCTTTGATTTGACGGCCTGCACCTGTGCAGTTCGGCACAAGATGCCTTTTAGACCCAATGATGTACTTCTGCGCATGAGCTTCAAATCAAATCAAATTGTATTTCTCACATGCGCCGAATACAACAGTAGTACACTTTACCGTGAAATGCTTACTTACGAGCCCTTTCCCAACAATGCAGAGTTAAAAAGTCACAAAAATTTGCTAAATAAAAAAAGGAAATAGTAACATAATACAATAACAATAATGAGGCTATAAGGAGTACGAGTACTGAGTCATAGTGCAGGTTACCAGGTAGTTGAGGTAATAACTAGACTATATACAAGGAGTACCAGTACTGAGTCAATGTCCAGGGGTACCAGGTAGTTGAGGTAATAACTAGACTATATATAAGGAGTACCAGTACTGAGTCAATGTGCAGGGTACCAGGTAGTTGAGGTAATTACTAGACTATATACAAGGAGTACCAGTACTGAGTCAATGTACAGGGGTGCCAGGTATTTGAGGTAATAACTAGACTATATACAAGGAGTACCAGTACTGAGTCAATGTGCAGGGTACCAGGTAGTTGAGGTAATAACTAGACTATATATAAGGAGTACCAGTACTGAGTCAATGTGCAGGGGTACCAGGAAGTTGAGGTAATAACTAGACTATACAAGGAGTACCAGTACTGAGTCAATGTGCAGGGTACCAGGAAGTTGAGGTAATAACTAGACTATATACAAGGAGTACCAGCACTGAGTCAATGTACAGGGGTACCAGGAAGTTGAGGTAATAACTAGACTATATACAAGGAGTACCAGTACTGAGTCAATGTGCAGGGGTACCAGGGAATTGAGTTAATAACTAGACTATTCAAGGAGTACCAGTACTGAGTCAATGTGCAGGGGTACCAGGTAGTTGAGGTAATAACTAGACTATATACAAGGAGTACCAGTACTGAGTCAATGTGCAGGGGTACCAGGAAGTTGAGGTAATAACTAGACTATATACAAGGAGTACCAGTACTGAGTCAATGTGCAGGGTACCAGGAAGTTGAGGTAATAACTAGACTATATACAAGGAGTACCAGTACTGAGTCAATGTGCAGGGGTACCAGGAAGTTGAGGTAATAACTAGACTATATACAAGGAGTACCAGTACTGAGTCAATGTGCAGGGGTTTCAGGTAGTTGAGGTAATAACTAGACTATATACAAGGAGTACCAGTACTGAGTCAATGTGCAGGGGTACCAGGTAGTTGAGGTAATAACTAGACTATATACAAGGAGTACCAGTACTGAGTCAATGTGCAGGGGTACCAGGTAGTTGAGGTAATATCTAGACTATATACAAGGAGTACCAGTACTGAGTCAATGTACAGGGGTACCAGGTATTTGAGGTAATAACTAGACTATATACAAGGAGTACCAGTACTGAGTCAATGTGCAGGGTACCAGGTAGTTGAGGTAATAACTAGACTATATATAAGGAGTACCAGTACTGAGTCAATGTGCTGGGGTACCAGGTAGTTGAGGTAATAACTAGACTATATACAAGGAGTACCAGTACTGATTCAATGTGCAGGGTACCAGGAAGTTGAGGTAATAACTAGACTATGTACAAGGAGTACCAGTACTGAGTCAATGTGCAGGGGTACCAGGAAGTTGAGGTAATAACTAGACTATATACAAGGAGTACCAGTACTGAGTCAATGTACAGGGGTACCAGGAAGTTGAGGTAATAACTAGACTATATACAAGGAGTACCAGTACTGAGTCAATGTGCAGGGGTACCAGGAAGTTGAGGTAATAACTAGACTATATACAAGGAGTACCAGTACTGAGTCAATGTGCAGGGGTTTCAGGTAGTTGAGGTAATAACTAGACTATATACAAGGAGTACCAGTACTGAGTCAATGTGCAGGGGTACCAGGTAGTTGAGGTAATAACTAGACTATATACAAGGATTACCAGTACTGAGTCAATGTCCAGGGGTACCAGGTAGTTGAGGTATTAACTAGACTATATACAAGGAGTACCAGTACCGAGTCAATGTGCAGGGGTACCAGGTAGTTGAGGAAGTAATGAGGCTATAAGGAGTACCGAGTCAATGTGCAGGGGTACCAGGTAGTTGAGGTAATTGAGGTAATATGTACATGTAGGTAGGGGTAAAAGTGACTAGGAAATCAGGATAGAGATTACATCTCCTCATCCAGGGAGTGCACACACACTCACTGACACACACACACACACACACACACACACACACACACACACACACACACACACACACACACACAGTTAGGGAATGTTGTGTGTGTTTAATATTGTTTCAGGACTATGAAAATGGAAAAAAAGTTTTAGCCTATGGATTATGAAAACAACAAAAATAAATGGTAAAATGGGAGAGGAGAAATGACTAGAGACAGTGTTGTTTAACTCTCTGACCATGACCCATGAGTTCTTCTTACCTTTGTTCAGTAGAAAAGTCTCCCTTTCTAAACTCTATAGGTTGATGCATAGACTGGTCACTCTTCATGGACACACAGCTGGGTACAGGGGAGGCTGGTCTCTCCTGCTTGATTGGGCTTCAACACAACAGAGACAAACATTACGTCTCTCATCTACTCTGAGCGCAGATGGGGAAACAAGAGTTTCATTCCAAAACGCTATATATCCATTTTCAGAAATGTTCATGAATTAACTTTTATTGTTTAAAGAAATTATGAAAGAGATTGGTGTGTTTTTTCACCATCTAGTCATGGCATGGGGTTGTTCAATGACAGACATGTATTTGTTTAAAATCTATCACTTGATGGTTTCATTTCAGAGAGACAAATAATCATGTTTTTTTGCAAAATGCTATATATCTGCCTCACTCACAAAGAAATAAGTAGTACTGCTAGGTTTTACACAGTAATAATATATCTGCCTCACTCTCAGAGAAATAAGTAGTACTGCTAGGTTTTACACAGTCAGATAAGGTCACCCATCTAAATAAATAGTTTTAAAAACACATGTATATATATATATATATATATATATATATATATATTAGGGGTGTAACGATTCGTTTTAACAACGATTCGATTCGTATCACGATTCGTGGTTGTCGATACGATTCAAGGACGATATTGGTTCATTTAGAACGATACGATCCGAAACGATTCAGTGACTTGAAATCGATTCAGTAACCTTTTAGCCAAAAATTCAACCAGTGTGACTGAAATAAATACCTGGTAACCAGTTGCATTTTAATGGCTGGCAATAGTCTTGATATTTTTAACAGTGTTTCATGCCTCCATGCAGACCATCTGGTATTATGAAACTTACCCATACCTACGTTGACAGCAGCCCCGTCTGTGCAACTTTGTTGTCCAGTCATCCAAGCCTGTGTCCTGGAGAAGTCTCACAAGTCCGTCTGTTATGGCCTGTGCGGTTCGGTCAGCACCCAATTCAATCAGTCCAATAAAGTCCGAAGTAAACTCTCCGTTGCTGGACACAGACACAATGTAAACTATTTCCTGCTCAGTTTTTGTGATGTCCTCAGATCCATCAAAAAGCATTCAGTAAAGGAACATCCTCAGAATAGGAAGACATGGGACGTGCGTGTTTAGCTTTATGGAAAGAGAAAAATATTAAACAGAGCTTGCCGCTGTTCTTCATTCAGCTTGTCTTGCTATCTGGCAAGTGGGCGACTGGACATTTATTCTCGGCTAGCTTTTAGCAATGGCTTGCGCCACATTCGTGTGCTCCTTGCTCTTTTCATGTTGGTCAAATAAAGGATGGTTGAAATTCTTTGAGCCTTTATAAAATGCACCTGTTTTGTCTGCTAGATGTGGATTTGAGCGGCAAATCTTGCACCACATTTCTTCGGCTCTGGCTCCAGTTGGCGTTTCTTTGTAGGTGGCGAAACGCCAAAAAGGCTGCTTAATGTCTGTTGCTTTTTGGACATCCCTGACAGTAGTTGACAAGCAACATGTCATGTGTAAGGTTAGATGAGAAGATCGGGTCGAAGTACGCACGCAGTAGTAATTTGTCGCGCTTGCGTATCTGCGTACCAGTTATGTGCACCCCTGCATATAAAGTCTGACGTGCTTAAATCCAATGGGTTATTTCCTAGTATCGATACAATCGATTTATTACATTTTAAAACGATATTAGATCGATATATGTTGTCCAAAAGGCCAACTCGCCGCGCACAGATCGATGTAGTTGAATCATATGAATATAAATCGATACATCGATGTAGTCGATGAATCGTTACACCCCTAATATATATATATATATATATATATATATATATATATATATGTTTTTAAAACTATTTTTAAAAATATATAATTAACTAAATGTATGTTGTTTATGTCAGTTTCATTGTTTGTTATGCTATAAATGGTTATGTTATGGTTGTAAGTGGTAAAATGAACTAGAAAATGTCATATTTTGAAATTCTGAGTAATTACTACCGAGTGGCGCAGCGGTCAATGGCACTGCATCTCAGTGCTTGAAGCATCACTACAGACCACCTGGTTCGATTCCAGGCTGTATCACAACCGGCCGTGATTGGAGTCCCATAGGGACTTTGACGTTGAAGCATCTGACTAGTGATTATTTACCCGGGGTTCAACACCTGCTATAGTCACAATTTAATTGCTTTTCCAAAAGCATCACAGGGCTAATACGAGATATATAGCTAACTAAAGTAATGAGTGACCATTTTAGAAAATCATGAGACATATAGCCTTTGGTTGCAAGCTATTTTATGTCATATTGCTGCTTGTAGCCTATAACTGATGCTTCGTGGTCTTATGCTCCCATCTATTGGAAATATTTAATATAATAATCTTGAAAAAGAAAACAGTTACATGCGTTTTGTTTAGATCTCATTTTTTTTGACCACAAAATGTTTAATGTTTGATGGCTATGTCTTCAACTGTGGCTCACAACAGTGTGTACTCAGGTGAACAGTGAGCGCGCTCACCAAGTAGCTGTAACCTTGTTAATAATAAGTTACCTGAAGGTAAATCTACAGGGTTAACGCTCACCAAGTAGCCATAACCTTGTTAATAATAAGTTACCTGAGGTAAATCTACAGGGTTAACGCTCACCAAGTAGCCCTAACCTTGTTAATAATAAATTACCTGAGGTAAACCTACAGGGTTAACGCTCACCAAGTAGCCCTAACCTTGTTAATAATAAATTACCTGAGGTAAACCTACAGGGTTAACGCTCACCAAGTAGCCATAACCTTGTTAATAATAAGTTACCTGAGGTAAACCAACAGGGTTAACGCTCACCAAGTAGCCATAACCTTGTTAATAATAAATTACCTGAGGTAAACCTACAGGGTTAACGCTCACCAAGTAGCCCTAACCTTGTTAATAATAAATTACCTGAGGTAAACCTACAGGGTTAACGCTCACCAAGTAGCCATAACCTTGTTAATAATAAGTTACCTGAGGTAAACCAACAGGGTTAACGCTCACCAAGTAGCCATAACCTTGTTAATAATAAGTTACCTGAGGTAAACCTACAGGTTACGCTCACCAAGTAGCCATAACCTTGTTAATAAATTACCTGAGGTAAACAACGGGTTAACGCTCACCAAGTAGCCAACCTTGTTAATAATAAGTTACCTGAGGTAAACCTACAGGTTTACGCTCACCAAGTAGCTGTAACCTTGATAATAATAAGTTACCTGAGGTAAACCTACAGGGTTAACGCTCACCAAGTAGCCGTAACCTTGTTAATAATGGTTACCTGAGAGTAAACCTACAGGGTTAATGCTCACCAAGTACCCATAACCTTGTTAATAATAAGTTACCTGAGGTAAACCTACAGGGTTAACGCTCACCAAGTAGCCATAACCTTGTTAATAATAAGTTACCTGAGGTAAACCAACAGGGTTAACGCTCACCAAGTAGCCATAACCTTGTTAATAATAAGTTACCTGAGGTAAACCTACAGGGTTGCGCTCAACCAAGTAGCTGTAACCTTGATAATAATAGTTACCTGAGGTAAACCTACAGGGTGCACGCTCACCAAGTAGCCGTAACCTTGTTAATAATAAGTTACCTGAGGTAAACCTACAGGGTTAATGCTCTAAGTAGCCATAACCTTGTTAATAATAAGTTACCTGAGTAAACCTGCGGGGTTAACGCTCACCAAGTAGCCATAACCTTGTTAATAATAAGTTACCTGAGGTAAACCTACAGGGTTAGCGCTCACCAAGTAGCTGTAACCTTGTTAATAATAAGTTACCTGAGGTAAACCTACAGGGTTAGCGCTCAACAAGTAGCCGTAACCTTGGTAATAATAAGTTACCTGAGGTAAATCTACAGGGTTAACACAGGCAGGTCTCATTGATAACAATAGTGAAGCTGGCATTGTGACGCAAAACAATGGGCTGGGAATAGAATGTTCTGAAGGCGAGTCGGTGTCACGGAGCCCAATAGAACTAATAGGAGCTGGTAGGGTGAAAAATACCCTAAAATAAGGCCTGTTTTTTCGCGATTACTTCATAACCAGGGACAGAAGGTAATATTATGAAACTTGGCTCCATGGCGGATGCAATGAACTAATTTTATCAGAAATAAACGTTGTAAAAAATTTAACTTGAGGCGCCCTGAAAATAATATTCAAAAGTTCAGTCCTTGGACACAGAGGGGTTAAACACTAAAGTTACCGTCCATCTAGTGAAGAGAGGAGAACCGGACAGAGGGATGGTAGGTAGCCAGCATCCGTCAACGAGAGAGGGAGAAGCCCTCCACGGTATTTAACAGGTGGAAGAAACAACCCGGGAGCTCCATCGGTCCACAAGAAATGCAGGCAGCCGGTGATGATGTAGTGGTAGCTAGGATAACTAGGATGCTGCTGGTAGAGTAGCTAGCTTAGCTAGCTGTACCGACTAGCTTGGATAGCTAGCAGGTCGTTCGTCTGTCCATCGAGGATGATGACGAATCCGGTGAACCACACAAGATTAAACAAGAATAGCGAGTGAAAAGGATCTGGCTACACTCATACTGTCACTGACCATTACGCAAAAAAGAAAATTGAACAATAAACTTCGGTGTCTCAACACTGTAACGAACTCCGTCGTTGTTCCCCAAGATCACCTCAGACCACTCTGCGCGACAGTGCGCGTAGCTGGACAATATGCTTGGCGCCAAACCGTACGTGGACGCGGACAGTTCTGTACGGGGACGCGGACAGTTCCAGAACGCGGACATGAGCAGAGCAACACAATAAACTAATCCAAGTCTTTAAAGTCAGTTACATTAGTAATATTCATTTTTTATTATGTAAAACAAAAATGATTCGTTTTTTAAAACAATATTTTGAGATCTGGGCCCATATCCAAAAAGCGTCTCAGAGTAGAAAATGTGTTGTATAAGTGCTGAGAATAAAGCCATTTTAGTCCTACTCTTATGGGTATAAATTAAAGCTATGCATGAAGCCTCTTTATTCATAAGCGTCCCACCTAGTTGCTTCAGATATTTAGGACACCTCATGAGCTGTACTAACCAGTTAAGAGGTACCAGCAGGTGTCTTGATAATAGAAACATGCAGCGAGTCAGTGGTTTCTGTGCAACATGTAATTGCTTTGGAGCAGTGGTGACCTGTCATTCAGGATAGAGCCCCACCTGTTTAGCAGATGCTCTTACCCAGAGCTATTTACAGTAAGTGCATTCATCTTAAGATAGCTAGGTGAGACAACCAGATAATACAGTCAAATATACAGGATATGAACATTCAATTTCAGCTAAACAATGGATATATAGCATTTTGCAATAAAAATAATAATAATAATCTACATCTAAAATCTATTAATTAAACATCTGAGAACAGTAATATTGAAGGTACCCATAAGCAACCATTTCTGATTATTGTGGAAATAGCATTTAGGAAATAAACTCTTAATAATTCTTAAACAAAATTGTCATCTCACCTCTTAGCTTTGGTGTCATGTTCCCCAGAGAGACTCATTTTAGACCACTGACCCCTAAACAGAGATCCAACATGTTGGTTGTAGTTAACACAGTAATTCTTGAATGTGAATTGTTATCGTTTATTAATTATCTCTTACAAAACATTTACTAACAGACATATTGAAACAGTCAGGCTATTTAATGCAATCAAATGAACATCTGGTTGTGACATCTCTTCTCCATGTTAACTGTCAATAATAATAATAAGTCACTGTTTGTTAAGGTAGTTATAGAGCAGTGCAGCAACACAAGGCCATGTCTCACACTTATTTGTATTCATTAAAAGTCAGCCAATTATTATCTTTAAATCTGTTCTTTTCTAAACGTATCTGAGAATGTAGACAGAAGGGCTAAAACGGGCTTGATTGATCTGGGGGATCAGTGATCTATACAGAAAGGTTTTTTGCAACAATTAAGAGATTTTTATTATTTAAAGTAGGCTAGGTTATAATGTATAACAGTATTTTTTGTGTAAAGCAGATCAAGGTCTATACCTCAGCCAGTGGTGACCCGTCATTCAGGGCAGGTGGCCTTTCCTGTTTGCATGTTATTTTGGCATTAATACGTGTCACATATCAGTTTGCAAAAAATGTAAAAATAATATATATATAATTGAGTTAATAAAGCCCAAAAAAACATGGTCTCTTTTTTGTTTTCTTGAGTAAGGCAGCTCCAAAATGCAGGTGTTTCAGCCTAGCTCAGTGCTTTCTGTGGTGGTGGGTCAAGCCAGAAGACAATACAGAGCATTGCTTCGTGATTGGCTCAGTGTTCTGTCACTCATGGGGACACTACGTCACCGCCAAGTCTAAGGGTAGAGCTAGAAAATTCAAGCCCATTGGGTGCTGCCACAGAGTTACATTAGAAGTGCCCATTCAAGAAGGTCATTGTCACAGATAAAATGACGTCAAATCACATTATATCTACAGTAGCTTTGATTGGACTGATCATGTCAACATCATACTTTCAAAATCTTAGCCAGCAGTCATCATCACGAATCAAGTTGACAATCTACAGGCAAATCCTTTTTAATCCTTGTCATATGAAGAGAAATAATGAAGAGAAATGATAGGACAGCTGTTTGGGACTCTGCGGTTGGGACTCTGCGGTTGGGACTCTGCTGTTGGGACTCTGCTGTCGGGACTCTGCTGTCGGGACTCTGCTGTCGGGACTCTGCTGTCGGGACTCTGCTGTCGGGGACTCTGCTGTCGGGACTCTGCTGTCGGGACTCTGCTGATGGGACTCTGCTGTTGGGACTCTGCTGTTGGGACTCTGCTGTTGGGACTCTGCTGTTGGGACTCTGCTGTTGGGACTCTGCTGATGGGACTCTGCTGTTGGGACTCTGCTGTTGGGACTCTGCTGTTGGGACTCTGTCTATAGGGTTAAACCTATTGCTGCGATGGGAATTGTAACCTGGCTCACACTGCCCCCTATAAAAGCAAGTCCTGTGCCTCGACTACTCAGACCCCTCACACATCCGGGCCGTGCATTCTGATGGCCTACTTCTGACACCAATGTAGCAAACAGCAGGGCAGGAAGCGAACCCAGGTTGCACGTGTAAAAGGCAAACAACCTCACGTCGCACCAATAGGGTTAACCCACATGGTCGGAATTGGAATGTAGCTCACACTGCCCCCTCCGACCAGGAAGTCGACTACTCACACGTCCGGGCCGTGCGTTCTGATGACCTCACAACCGCCATTCCGCTTCTGACACCAATGTAATTCTCTGGCAACAGCTCTGGTGGACATTCCTGCAGTCAGCATGCCAATGGCACGCTCCCTCAAACCTGAGACATCTGTGGCATTGTGTTGTGTGAGAAAACTGCACATTTTCGAATGGCCTTTTATTGTCCCCAGCACAAGGTGTACCTGTGTAATGATCATGCTGTTTAATCAGCTTCTTGATATTCCACCCCTGTCAGGTGGATGGATTATCTTAGCAACTGAGAAATGCTCACTAACAGGGATGTAAAACAAATTTGTGCACAAAATCGGAGAGAAATATGTTTTTTTGTTTTTTTGTGCATATGGAACATTTCTGGAATATTTTTATTTCAGCTCATGAAACATGGGACCAACACTTTACATGTTGCTCCAGTATTAATCGGCCAATCCCTAGTGTCCACTGAATGTTGACTAGCAACAAGAAAGTGGTACCTAAAGGACACCCACCATGAGTGCCCATTGAAGTGGCTCCAGGCAGGGACATCTGAAATAAAAACCCTCCAACGTAAAAAAAAACAAGTGGAGCAAACCAAACCAAACCAGACCAAACCAGACCACACCAAACCAAACCAGACCAGATCAAACCAGACCAAACCAGACCAAACTAAACCAGACCACACCAGACCAATCCAGACCAAACCAGACCAAACCAGACCAAACCAGACCAAACCAGACCACACCAAACCAGAACAAACCAGATCAAACCAAACCAAACCAAACCAAACCAAACCAGACCAAACCCTGGGAGATACAAGACAGAAAGACTTTGTTCATCAACTTAAAGAATCAGAGCTACAAAGAGGTGCCAGTCTTCTAACATCTTTAAGGCCAACCAGAACACTGGACCAGCTGCTCTTCAATATCACATAACAGATGGAACCCTTCTGACTAAAGAGATGACAAGCCAGCACAGGCATAAGCATACTGTCTATTGAGGTGGCGCCAGAGGTGCGGCCAACGTGCTAACGTCCAACCTCAAAATATAAATGGAGGTACCAAAGCCTGTAACAACATGTAGTCGTGACTGATATCTTTCACCTCATCTCCCTGTTACTGTTTGTTAAGGTAGTTATAGACAGTGCAGCAACACAAGGCCACATTCCTCTCACCCCTTCCACTCTCTCAGGCTAATGTGTATTTATTAAAAGTAGACTATTTCTTTCAATCTGTTATTTTCTAAACGTATCTGAGAATGTAGACTGAAGGGCTAAAATGGACATGATTGATCTGAGAGGGATCAGTGATCCGTACAGAAAGGTTTTTTGCAACAAGTAAGATATTTTATATTATGTAAAGTAGGCTAGGTTCTACTGTATAATAGCATATGCAGATCAAGGTCTATACCTCGGCTATAGCATACAATATCCTAGATGACCAGCCTAAACCTGTTCAAATCAGTTCCCATAGGCTATCAGTAGCAGGACTGATCACCTACAAATCGGTTTTAAGTCCAAATAACAGGGCGTGTAGCCTAGGCCAAATATTTTCAAAACATTTCCTAAAGAGACCACCTGGGCCCGGTTTCCCTAAAGCACAAGTTAATCGTTAGAACCTTTGTAGGAGTATTGTTAAATCTCCAAGCTGTTTCCAAAACCATTGTTTCTTTATTTTTACTATTTTCTACATTGTAGAATAATAGTGAAGACATCAAAACTATGAAATAACACATATGGAATCATGTAGTAACCAAAAAAGTGTTAAACAAATCAAAATATATTTTATATTTGAGATTCTTTAAATATCCACACTTTGCCTTGATGATAGCCTTGCACACTCTTGGCATTCTCTCAACCAGCTTCACCTGGAATGCTTTTCCAACAGTCTTGAAGGAGTTCCCACATATGCTGAGCACTTGTTGGCTGCTTTTCCTTCACTCTGCCGTCCGACTCATCCCAAACCATCTCAATTTGGTTGAGGTCAGGGAATTGTTGAGGCCAGGTCATCTGATGCAGCACTCCATCACTCTCCTTCTTGGTAAAATAGCCCTTACACAGTCTGGAGGTGTGTTGGGTAATTGTCCTGCTGAAAAACTAATGATAGTCCCACTAAGCGCAAACCAGATGGGATGGCGTATCGCTGCAGAATGCAATGGAAGCCATGCTGGTTAAGTGTGCCTTGAATTCTAAATAAATCACAGACAGTGTCACCAGCAAAGCACCACCACTCCATAACACCTCCTCCTCCATGCTTTACTGTGGGAAATACACATAAGGAGACCCACACCGCGTCACACAAAGACACAGCGGTTGGAACCATAAATCTCAAATTTGGACTCCAGACCAAAGGACAAATTTCGACCGGTGTAATGTCCATTGCTCGTGTTTCTTGGCCCAAGCAAGTCTCTTCTTATTATTGGTGTCCTTTATTAGTGGTTTCTTTGCAGCAATTCGACCATGAAGGCCTGATTCACACAGTCTCCTCTGAACAGTTGATGTTGAGATGTGTCTGTTACTTGAACTCTGTGAAGCATTTATTTGGGCTGCAATTTCTGAGGCTGGTAACTCTAATGAACGTATCCTCTGCAGCAGAGGTAACTCTGGGTCTTCCATTCCTGTGGCGGTCCTCATGAGAGCCAGTTTCATCATAGCGCTTGATGGTTTTTGCGACTGCACTTGAAGAAACTCTCAAAGTTCTTGAAATGTTCCGTATTGACTGACCTTCATGACTTAAAATAATGATGGACTGTCATTTCTTTTTGCTTTTTTGAGCTGTTTTTGCTATAATATGGACTTGGTCTTTTACCAAATAGGGCTATCTTCTGTATACCCCCCCACCTTGTCACAACACAACTGATTGGCTCAAACGCATTAAGAAGGAAATAAATTAACTTTTAAGAAGCCACACCTGTTAATTGAAATGCATTCCAGGTGACTACCTCATGAAGCTGGTTGAGAGAATGCCAAGAGTGTGCAAAGCTGTCATCAAGCCAAAGGGTGGCTATTTGAAGAATCTCAAATATAAAATATATTTTGATTTGTTTAACACTTTTTTGGTTACTATATGATTCCATATGTGTTATTTTATAGTTTTAATGTCTTCACTATTATTCTACAATGTAAAAATTAGTAAAAATAAAGAAAAACCCTTGAATGAGTAGGCTTGTCCAAACAATGTCGGGAAGATTATGATATCAATAGTGTAGAAAACAGCGGGCAGGGCGGTAAACCCAGGTCACTGGCGAAAAAAGGCAAACACCCTACGCATCGCAGAAATGGGAATTGTAACCTGACTCACACTGTCCCCTACAAAGTCCCGATGCTTGACTACTCAGACCCCTCACATGTCCGGGCCATAAATTCTGATGGCCTCACAGACACCATACCACTTCTGACACCAATGTAGCGAACAGCGGGCAGGGAAGCGAACCCAGGTTGCACTTGTAAAAAGGCAAACATCCTACGCATCGGCGCGTTGGCGCCAATTGGGTTACTTGGTTGGAATTGTGACGTGGCTCATTTAGCGAGATCACTACAATATAGTAGAACTATGATACAATCACATTTATCATATCAAATGTTAAATGTAGAACTATAATATATACATATATTGAATTTGACTTGCCCACATTCAGTTAGCTCCATTTTGTATGATTAAACTGACACGTACCTGTCTCAGTAGAAGTCGACTGTTAGGTCTGAGTGTTTTACTTCCATTCACTGTACTAAAATTACACCATACATTACATTTCTCTACCACTTTATAATAATCCCTGGAAAGATTCTCACCTTGTAGCCTGAATTCACAACCAGAACATGTCAAGTCATTGAGATATCTACAGTTCTGCTGAAAGAGCACCTTCCTGATGACTAGCACTCTGTGTATTCTTATGGGTGAAGTCTGATCTGGAATGTGAAGCTAACTGAAATCTAGATCAGCTTTGAAAAAACAGTATATCTAGCTTGCATCATAGTACACCCCTCAGGCTAAGTTCAGATTTCAGCATGAGGCAGACATCAACAGCCGAGTTGTAGGCTACAACCTGGGTCGTATTCATTAGTTTTAAACAGACAACAGTTTTAAAATGTTGCATAAACAGTTTGCTCCAAACGCTGTACAACGTGACCTAAACGATTTCTGTTGCCAAACGTTTTGCTACGGTGGGCACTAATGAACACACAGTCTTTCCACAATATTTATTTGTCTCTCTTTCACACTAAATACCTTCCTGAGTGAAAAGAGTTAACAGTAGATTAGAAAGAGAAAATGTTGTTGCTTGTTGTGTTTTAAGCCTGTTTTGAGAAGACAAGTCTATAGACCTATGATACAGTACACTCTTAGAAAAAATTGTTCCAAAAGGGTCCTCTGGCTGTCCCCATAGGTGAACGCTTTTGGGTTCCAGGTAGAACCCTTCTGGCTTCCATGTAGAACCCTCTGTGGAAAGGATTCTTCATGGAACCCAAAAGGGTTCTACCTAGTACCAAAAAGGGTTCTACAAAGGGCTCTCCTATGGGGACAGCCAAAGAACCCTTTTAGATTCTAGATAGTGTAGGAGCGATCACCCTGGGGCACACAGATGGAAACAGAACGAATTCACATCCCACATCTAATTTATATTGAAAACATGTTAAGGAGAGTAGGCCTATTATAACACTATAACAATATAATTAACTATATTAATACACGTAACAATATCATAAACTATATTAATACACGTAACAATATCATCAACTATATTAATACACATAACAATATCATCAACTATATTAATACACATAACAATATCATCAACTATATTAATACACATAACAATATCATCAACTATATTAATACACATAACAATATCATCAACTATATTAATACACATAACAATATCATCAACTATATTAATACACATAACAATATCATCAACTATATTAATACACATAACAATATCATCAACTATATTAATACACATAACAATATCATCAACTATATTATTACACATATTATTATTATAACTCCTCTCTCCCCAGGGGTATCAGCTCCTCTCTCCCCAGGGGTAGCAGCTCCTCTCTCCCCAGGGGTATCAGCTCCTCTCTCCCCAGGGGTAGCAGCTCCTCTCTCCCCAGGGGTAACAACTCCTCTCTCCCCAGGGGTATCAGCTCCTCTCTCCCCAGGGGTATCAGCTCCTCTCTCCCCAGGGGTAGCAGCTCCTCTCTCCCCAGGGGTAGTAACTCCTCTCTCCCCAGGGGTAGAAGTTCCTCTCTCCCAGAGGTAACAGTAGCGGTAGTCGGTGGTGGTGGTTGTAGCTGTGACTGGAATGAGGCATGTCCAGGGGCTTTTCTAGGATTTGAAGACATTGGGGGCTTAGCCCAAAGACAGTGTGGGGGTCCAGGGCATTTCAACAGCTAAATGCATGAATTTGATGCACTTTGAGATGAACATTGAGAGATTAGATCATTGAGAGATTAGATATTTCTCAGGTAACATGTACCTTCCCACCTGCCACAGCAGACACTGTCAGTACTCAATCACAGTTGCTTCTGTGGGTCTCTACTCTGGAACACTCTCTACTCTGGAACACTCTCTACTCTGGAACACTCTCTACTCTGGAACACTCTACTCTGGAACACTCTCTACTCTGGAACACTCTCTACTCTGGAACACTCTACTCTGGAACACTCTACTCTGGAACACTCTCTACTCTGGAACACTCTCTACTCTGGAACACTCTCTACTCTGGAACACTCTCTACCATGGAACACTCTCTACTCTGGAACACTCTCTACACTGGAACACTCTCTACTCTGGAACACTCTACTCTGGAACAATCTACTCTGGAACACTCTCTACTCTGGAACACTCTCTACTCTGGAACACTCTCTACTCTGGAACACTCTCTACCATGGAACACTCTCTACTCTGGAACACTCTCTACACTGGAACACTCTCTACTCTGGAACACTCTCTACTCTGGAACACTCTCTACTCTGGAACACTCTCTACCATGGAACACTCTCTACTCTGGAACATTCTCTACTCTGTAACACTCTCTACTCTGGTTCACTCTCTATTCTGGATCATTCTCTACTCTGTAAAATTCTGTACTCTGGAACACTCTCTACCATGGAACACTCTCTACTCTGGAACATTCTCTACTCTGTAACACTCTCTACTCTGGAACACTCTCTACTCTGGAACACTCTCTACCATGGAACACTCTCTACTCTGGAACATTCTCTACTCTGGAACACTCTCTACTCTGGAACACTCTCTACTCTGGAACACACTCTACTCTGGAACACTCTCTACTCTGGAACACTCTCTACTCTGGAACACACTCTACTCTGGAACACTATCTACTCTGGAACACTCTCTACTCTGGAACACTCTCTACTCTGGAACACTCTCTACTCTGGAACACTCTCTACTCTTGAACACTCTCTGTTCTGGAACACTCTGTACTCTGGAACACTCTCTACTCTGGAACACTCTCTACTCTGGAACACTCTCTACTCTGGATCACTCTCTACCATGGAACACTCTCTACTCTGGAACACTCTCTACTCTGGAACACTCTCTACCATGGAACACTCTCTACTCTGGAACATTCTCTACTCTGTAACACTCTCTACTCTGGAACACTCTCTACTCTGGAACACTCTCTACTCTGGAACACTCTCTACTCTGGAACACTCTCTACACTGGAACACTCTCTACTCTGGATCACTCTCTACCATGGAACATTCTCTACTCTGGAACACTCTCTACTCTGGAACATTCTCTACTCTGGAACACTCTCTACACTGGAACACTCTCTACTCTGGATCACTCTCTACCATGGAACACTCTCTACCATGGAACACTCTCTACTCTGGAACACTCTCTACTCTGGAACACTCTCTACTCTGGAACACTCTCTACTCTGGAACACTGTCTACTCTGGAACACTCTCTACTCTGGAACACTGTCTACTCTGGAACACTCTCTACCCAGGAACACTCTCTACTCTGGAACACTCTCTACCATGGAACACTCTCTACCATGGAACACTCTCTACTCTGGAAAACTCTCTACTCTGGAACATTCTCTACTCTGTAACACTCTGTACTCTGGAACACTCTCTACTCTGGAACACTCTCTACTCTGGAACACTCTCCACCATGGAACACTCTCTACCATGGAACACTCTCTACTCTGGAAAACTCTCTACTCTGGAACATTCTCTACTCTGTAACACTCTCTACTCTGGAACACTCTCTACTCTGGAACACTCTCTACCATGGAAGACTCTCTACTCTGGAACATTCTCTACTCTGTAACACTCTCTACTCTGGAACACTCTCTACTCTGGAACACTCTCTACCATGGAACACTCTCTACTCTGGAACACTCTCTACTCTGGAACACTCTCTACTCTGGAACACTCTCTACCATGGAACACTCTCTACTCTGGAACATTCTCCACTCTGTAAAACTCTCTACTCTGGAACACTCTCTACTCTGGAACATTCTCTACTCTGTAACACTCTCTACTCTGGAACACTCTCTACTCTGGAACACTCTCTACTCTGGAACACTCTCTACCATGGAACAGTCTCTCTCCTGGAACATTCTCCACTCTGTAACACTCTCTACTCTGGAACACTCTCTACTCTGGAAAACTCTCTACTCTGGAACATTCTCTACTCTGTAACACTCTCTACTCTGGAACACTCTCTACTCTGGAACCTCTCTACTCTGGAACACTCTCTACCATGGAACACTCTCTACTCTGGAACATTCTCTACTCTGTAACACTCTCTACTCTGGAACACTCTCTACTCTGGATCACTCTCTACCATGGAACATTCTCTACTCTGGAACACTCTCTACTCTGGAACATTCTCTACTCTGGAACACTCTCTACACTGGAACACTCTCTACTCTGGATCACTCTCTACTCTGTAACACTCTCTACTCTGGAACACTCTCTACTCTGGAACACTCTCTACTCTGGAACACTCTCTACCATGGGACACTCTCTACTCTGGAACATTCTCTACTCTGTAACACTCTCTACTCTGGAACACTCTCTACTCTGGAACACTCTCTACTCTGGAACATTCTCTACTCTGTAACACTCTGTACTCTGGAACATTCTCTACTCTGGAACACTCTCTACTCTGGAACACTCTCTACTCTGGAACACTCTCTACTCTGGAACACTCTGTACTCTGGAACACTCTCTACTCTGGAACACTCTCTACTCTGGAACACTCTCTACTCTGGAACACTCTCTACTCTGGAACACTCTCTACTCTGGAACACTCTCTACTCTGGAACACTCTCTACTCTGGAACATTCTCTACTCTGTAAAATTCTCTACTCTGGAACACTCTCTACTCTGGAACACTCTCTACTCTGGAACACTCTCTACCATGGAACACTCTCTACTCTGGAACATTCTCTACTCTGGAACACTCTCTACTCCGGAACACTCTCTACTCTGGAACACACTCTACTCTGGAACACTCTCTACTCTGGAACACTCTCTACTCTGGAACACACTCTACTCTGGAACACTATCTACTCTGGAACACGCTCTACTCTGGAACACTCTCTACTCTGGAACACTCTCTACTCTGGAACACTCTCTACTCTTGAACACTCTCTGCTCTGGAACACTCTGTACTCTGGAACACTCTACTCTGGAACACTATCTACACTGGAACACTCTCTACTCTGGATCACTCTCTACCATGGAACATTCTCTACTCTGGAACACTCTCTACTCTGGAACATTCTCTACTCTGGAACACTCTCTACACTGGAACACTCTCTACTCTGGATCACTCTCTACCATGGAACACTCTCTACCATGGAACACTCTCTACTCTGGAACACTCTCTACTCTGGGACACTCTCTACTCTGGAACACTCTCTACTCTGGAACACTCTCTACTCTGGAACACTCTCTACTCTGGAACACTGTCTACTCTGGAACACTCTCTACTCTGGAACACTGTCTACTCTGGAACACTCTCTACCCAGGAACACTCTCTACTCTGGAACACTCTCTACCATGGAACACTCTCTACCATGGAACACTCTCTACTCTGGAAAACTCTCTACTCTGGAACATTTTCTACTCTGTAACACTCTCTACTCTGGAACACTCTCTACTCTGGAACACTCTCTACTCTGGAACACTCTCTACCATGGAACACTCTCTACTCTGGAACATTCTCTACTCTGTAACACTCTCTACTCTGGAACACTCTCTACTCTGGAACACTCTCTACCATGGAACACTCTCTACTCTGGAACACTCTCTACTCTGGAACACTCTCTACTCTGGAACACTCTCTACCATGGAACACTCTCTACTCTGGAACATTCTCCACTCTGTAACACTCTCTACTCTGGAACACTCTCTACTCTGGAACATTCTCTACTCTGTAACACTCTCTACTCTGGAACACTCTCTACTCTGGAACACTCTCTACTCTGGAACACTCTCTACCATGGAACAGTCTCTACTCTGGAACATTCTCCACTCTGTAACACTCTCTACTCTGGAACACTCTCTACTCTGGAACATTCTCTACTCTGTAACACTCTCTACTCTGGAACACTCTCTACTCTGGAACACTCTCTACTCTGGAACACTCTCTACCATGGAACAGTCTCTACTCTGGAACATTCTCCACTCTGTAACACTCTCTACTCTGGAACACTCTCTACTCTGGAAAACTCTCTACTCTGGAACATTCTCTACTCTGTAACACTCTCTACTCTGGAACACTCTCTACTCTGGAACACTCTCTACTCTGGAACACTCTCTACCATGGAACACTCTCTACTCTGGAACATTCTCTACTCTGTAACACTCTCTACTCTGGAACACTCTCTACTCTGGATCACTCTCTACCATGGAACATTCTCTACTCTGGAACACTCTCTACTCTGGAACATTCTCTACTCTGGAACACTCTCTACACTGGAACACTCTCTACTCTGGATCACTCTCTACTCTGTAACACTCTCTACTCTGGAACACTCTCTACTCTGGAACACTCTCTACTCTGGAACACTCTCTACCATGGGACACTCTCTACTCTGGAACATTCTCTACTCTGTAACACTCTCTCTACTCTGGAACACTCTCTACTCTGGAACACTCTCTACTCTGGAACATTCTCTACTCTGTAACACTCTGTACTCTGGAACATTCTCTACTCTGGAACACTCTCTACTCTGGAACACTCTCTACTCTGGAACACTCTCTACTCTGGAACACTCTGTACTCTGGAACACTCTCTACTCTGGAACACTCTCTACTCTGGAACACTCTCTACTCTGGAACACTCTCTACTCTGGAACACTCTCTACTCTGGAACACTCTCTACTCTGGAACACTCTCTACCATGGGACACTCTCTACTCTGGAACATTCTCTACTCTGTAACACTCTCTACTCTGGAACACTCTCTACTCTGGAACACTCTCTACTCTGGAACATTCTCTACTCTGTAACACTCTGTACTCTGGAACATTCTCTACTCTGGAACACTCTCTACTCTGGAACACTCTCTACTCTGGAACACTCTCTACTCTGGAACACTCTGTACTCTGGAACACTCTCTACTCTGGAACACTCTCTACTCTGGAACACTCTCTACTCTGGAACACTCTCTCCTCTGGAACACTCTCTACTCTGGAACACTCTCTACTCTGGAACACTCTCTACTCTGGAACATTCTCTACTCTGTAACACTCTCTACTCTGGAACACTCTCTACTCTGGAACACTCTCTACTCTGGAACACTCTCTACCATGGAACACTCTCTACTCTGGAACATTCTCTACTCTGTAACACTCTCTACTCTGGAACACTCTCTACTCTGGATCACTCTCTACCATGGAACATTCTCTACTCTGGAACACTCTCTACTCTGGAACATTCTCTACTCTGGAACACTCTCTACACTGGAACACTCTCTACTCTGGATCACTCTCTACTCTGTAACACTCTCTACTCTGGAACACTCTCTACTCTGGAACACTCTCTACTCTGGAACACTCTCTACCATGGGACACTCTCTACTCTGGAACATTCTCTACTCTGTAACACTCTCTACTCTGGAACACTCTCTACTCTGGAACACTCTCTACTCTGGAACATTCTCTACTCTGTAACACTCTGTACTCTGGAACATTCTCTACTCTGGAACACTCTCTACTCTGGAACACTCTCTACTCTGGAACACTCTCTACTCTGGAACACTCTGTACTCTGGAACACTCTCTACTCTGGAACACTCTCTACTCTGGAACACTCTCTACTCTGGAACACTCTCTCCTCTGGAACACTCTCTACTCTGGAACACTCTCTACTCTGGAACACTCTCTACTCTGGAACATTCTCTACTCTGTAAAACTCTCTACTCTGGAACACTCTCTACTCTGGAACACTCTCTACTCTGGAACACTCTCTACCATGGAACACTCTCTACTCTGGAACATTCTCTACTCTGGAACACTCTCTACTCTGGAACACTCTCTACTCTGGAACACACTCTACTCTGGAACAATCTCTACTCTGGAACACTCTCTACTCTGGAACACACTCTACTCTGGAACACTATCTACTCTGGAACACTCTCTACTCTGGAACACTCTCTACTCTGGAACACTCTCTACTCTGGAACACTCTCTACTCTTGAACACTCTCTGCTCTGGAACACTCTGTACTCTGGAACACTCTCTACTCTGGAACACTCTCTACTCTGGAACACTCTCTACTCTGGAACACTCTCTACTCTGGAACACTCTCTACTCTGGATCACTCTCTACCATGGAACACTCTCTACTCTGGAACACTCTCTACTCTGGAACACTCTCTACCATGGAACACTCTCTACTCTGGAACATTCTCTACTCTGTAACACTCTCTACTCTGGAACACTCTCTACTCTGGAACATTCTCTACTCTGGAACACTCTCTACTCTGGAACACTCTCTACACTGGAACACTCTCTACTCTGGATCACTCTCTACCATGGAACATTCTCTACTCTGGAACACTCTCTACTCTGGAACATTCTCTACTCTGGAACACTCTCTACACTGGAACACTCTCTACTCTGGATCACTCTCTACCATGGAACACTCTCTACCATGGAACACTCTACTCTGGAACACTCTCTACTCTGGAACACTCTCTACTCTGGAACACTCTCTACTCTGGAACACTCTACTCTGGAACACTCTCTACTCTGGAACACTGTCTACTCTGGAACACTCTCTACTCTGGAACACTGTCTACTCTGGAACACTCTCTACCCTGGAACACTCTCTACTCTGGAACACTCTCTACTCTGGAACACTCTCTACCATGGAACACTCTCTACTCTGGAACACTCTCTACTCTGGAACACTCTCTACTCTGGAACACTCTCTACTCTGGAACATTCTCTACTCTATAACACTCTCTACTCTGGAACACTCTCTACTCTGGAACACTCTCTACTCTGGAACACTCTCTACCATGGAACACTCTCTACTCTGGAACATTCTCCACTCTGTAACACTCTCTACTCTGGAACACTCTCTACTCTGGAAAACTCTCTACTCTGGAACATTCTCTACTCTGTAACACTCTCTACTCTGGAACACTCTCTACTCTGGAACACTCTCTACTCTGGAACACTCTCTACCATGGAACACTCTCTACCATGGAACACTCTCTACTCTGGAACACTCTCTACTCTGGAACACTCTCTACTCTGGAACACTCTCTACTCTGGAACACTCTCTACTCTGGAACACTGTCTACTCTGGAACACTCTCTACTCTGGAACACTGTCTACTCTGGAACACTCTCTACCCTGGAACACTCTCTACTCTGGAACACTCTCTACTCTGGAACACTCTCTACTCTGGAACACTCTCTACTCTGGAACACTCTCTACTCTGGAACACTGTCTACTCTGGAACACTCTCTACTCTGGAACACTGTCTACTCTGGAACACTCTCTACCCTGGAACACTCTCTACTCTGGAACACTCTCTACTCTGGAACACTCTCTACTCTGGAACACTGTCTACTCTGGAACACTCTCTACCCTGGAACACTCTCTACTCTGGAACACTCTCTACTCTGGAACACTCTCTACCATGGAACACTCTCTACTCTGGAACACTCTCTACTCTGGAACACTCTCTACTCTGGAACACTCTCTACCATGGAACACTCTCTACTCTGGAACATTCTCCACTCTGTAACACTCTCTACTCTGGAACACTCTCTACTCTGGAAAACTCTCTACTCTGGAACATTCTCTACTCTGTAACACTCTCTACTCTGGAACACTCTCTACTCTGGAACACTCTCTACTCTGGAACACTCTCTACCATGGAACACTCTCTACTCTGGAACATTCTCTACTCTGTAACACTCTCTACTCTGGAACACTCTCTACTCTGGATCACTCTCTACCATGGAACATTCTCTACTCTTGAACACTCTCTACTCTGGAACATTCTCTACTCTGGAACACTCTCTACACTGGAACACTCTCTACTCTGGATCACTCTCTACTCTGTAACACTCTCTACTCTGGAACACTCTCTACTCTGGAACACTCTCTACTCTGGAACACTCTCTAACATGGAACACTCTCTACTCTGGAACATTCTCTACTCTGTAACACTCTCTACTCTGGAACACTATCTACTCTGGAACACTCTCTACTCTGGAACATTCTCTACTCTGTAACACTCTGTACTATGGAACATTCTCTACTCTGGAACACTCTCTACTCTGGAACACTCTCTACTCTGGAACACTCTCTACTCTGGAACACTCTCTACCATGGAACACTCTCTACTCTGGAACATTCTCTACCCTGTAACACTCTCTACTCTGGAACACTCTCCACTCTGGAACACTCTCTACTCTGGAACACTCTCTACCATGGAACACTCTCTACTCTGGAACATTCTCCACTCTGTAACACTCTCTACTCTGGAACACTCTCTACTCTGGGACACACTCTACTCTGGAACACTCTCTACTCTGGAACACTCTCTACTCTGGAACACTCTCTACTCTGGAACACTCTCTACTCTGGAACACTCTCTACTCTGGAACATTCTCTACTCTGGAACACTCTCTCACTCTGGAACACTCTCTCACTCTGGAACACTGTCTACCCTGGAACACTCTCTACTCTGGAACACTCTCTACCATGGAACACTCTCTCACTCTGGAACATTTACATTTACATTTTACATTTACATTTTAGTCATTTAGCAGACGCTCTTAACCAGAGCGACTTACAGGAGCAATTAGGGTTAAGTGCCTTGCTCAAGGGCACATTAACGTCATTTAGCAGACGCTCTTAGCCAGAGCGACTCACAAATTGGTGCGTTCACCCTATAGCCAGTGGGATAACCACTTTACAATTTGGGGGGGGTTAGAAGGAATACTTTAGCCTATCCCAGGTATTCCTTAAAGAGGTGGGGTTTCAAATGTCTCCGGAAGGTGGTGAGTGACTCCGCTGTCCTGGCGTCGTGAGGGAGCTTGTTCCACCATTGGGGTGCCAGAGCAGCGAACAGTTTTGACTGGGCTGAGCGGGAGCTGTGCTTCCGCAGAGGAAGGGGAGCCAGCAGGCCAGAGGTGGATGAACGCAATGTCCTCGTTTGGGTGTAGGGACTGATCAGAGCCTGAAGGTACAGGGGTGCCGTTCCCCTCACTGCTCCAAAGGCAAGCACCATGGTCTTGTAGCGGATGCGAGCTTCAATTGGAAGCCAGTGGAGTGTGCGGAGGAGGGGGGTGACGTGAGAGAACTTGGGAAGGTTGAACACCAGACGGGCTGCGGCATTCTGGATGAGTTGTAGGGGTTTAATGGCACAGGCAGGGAGCCCAGCCAACAGCGAGTTGCAGTAGTCCAGACGGGGAGATGACAAGTGCCTGGACCAGGACCTGCGCCGCTTCCTGTGTAAGGCAGGGTCGCACTCTCCGAATGTTGTAGAGCATGAACCTGCAGGAGCGGGTCACCGCCTTGATGTTGGCGGAGAACGACAGGGTGTTGTCCAGGGTCACGCCTAGGCTCTTCGCACTCTGGGAGGAGGACACAGCGGAGTTGTCTACCGTGATGGCGAGATCATGGAACGGGCAGTCCTTCCCCGGGAGGAAGAGCAGCTCCGTCTTGCCAGGGTTCAGCTTGAGGTGGTGATCCGTCATCCATACTGATATGTCTGCCAGACATGCAGAGATGCGATTCGCCACCTGGTGTGGAACACTGTCTACCATGGAACACTCTCTACTCTGGAACACTCTCTACCATGGAACACATACATCTACAGTGTATTGCCAAAAACCACTCAACAACTTCAAATAAAGACTCTCTCTCTCACACAACAAAACTTAAATATGCCATTTAGCAGACGCTTTTATCCAAAGCGACTTACAGTCATGTGCACATACATATATATATTTTTTACATATGGGTGGTCGCGGGGATCGAACCCACTACCCTGGCGTTACAAGCGCCATGCTCTACCAATTGAGCTACAGATGACCGCAAAAACAAATCTCATCAAACATTTATTATCATAACAATATGGTGCATTTAAAACTCACATCACTGTAATTGATCCATTTGAAGAAAGAAGTTCAACAGGTTGAAACTGAGTGAAAAACATGGTTGTTGTGGATGTTGTATATTATGTATACACATAGGCTATATATGAGACCAAGCCCCCAAAAAAACTAATGATAAAATAATGATTGAACCATTATCCAATACATAGCCTACCGCATATTACACACGGCAGAAAAACATTAAAAACTGAAAAAGGATTGAAGATGTCTTCGGTACATAATTGGTCTAGCCTTGACTCCACAATTAAACACATTCTAGTAATGTCCTTTGAGTGATGACTGTATTATTATACATACTGGATGGACTGGTTACCTTATGTTACACTCCACACTTCCTATCCATGAGTCTGGGAGAGAACGTATAGGCCTAGGTGATGCTGTTGGTTCATTGATTGTGCAGGGCAGCTTACAGAGTTAGCCTTCCGGTTTACAGAATTAGATTTTAATATAGTCTAGTAATAGGAAGAAAACAAATATGTTCATAATTAATAGGATGACATATTACTTTTAGCTACAGAATATCTCACCACCGTGCGTTTCCATCTCCTCCCCTCTATCCTTCATTCATTTTTCGAGCGCGCAGAGAGAAGGGCTGTCAACAGTTTAGTGAAATATGTTTCCTTGTGAAAACATGTTACTATTGACGATCCAAAACAGATTCCACCTGGTTTCCCAAATGAAGCACTGGGTAGCTGCAGGAACAGGGTTGGAGAGCCCATGGCATACAGAGTTTGGGCGGAATATCACCTGTCAAGCAGCGAGAGGCTGCATGCTCCTCAAACAGTGGTGGGGTTTTGGAGTGAAATAACCAGAGTATACACAGCATATGATTGAAAAACTAAAAACGAACAGGCAGGAAAGCAGCCTCCATTCGCTAGTCGAGCTGTTCCCCTGACCCTGTTCATGCCCATTTGATAATCGGACATTATAAATCGAAACCAATTGTAAAATATTAAGGCCAGGCACCACAGGCAAAAATTTTGATTTTGCTTCCATCTGTCAATGTTCCGATTTTGGGATATTTTGGAAATATAACTTCCATACTTTCATAAAATGTACAATTACATCGGTAATAATGTATATAAATACTTGGTTTGTATCATTTTATCACAACTCCGTCAACTACACCTAGCATAAATGTCGTTTTTGTTAGCATGTTTCATGTAGAACTTCAACTGCTATTTTTCAAACTCTCCATGTTGAATCATATATAACTCAACCGCTATTTTTCAAACTCTCCATATTGGATCATATATAATTCAACCGCTATTTTTCAAACTCTCCATGTTGAATCATATATAATTCAACCGCTATTTTTCAAACTCTCCATGTTGAATCATATATAATTCAACCGCTATTTTTCAAACTCTCCATGTTGGATCATATATAATTCAACCGCTATTTTTCAAACTCTCCATGTTGAATCATATATAATTCAACAGCTTGTTTTCCGGAGCAGATCGTTACTAGTCCATACATGGCTAAATCCTTTGTGACGTAGTGCTGAAAGAGGAGGCGTTTACTGACATCCGATTGGTTACTGACATTTTTAATGGCACTTTCCGGCAACCTGATTGGTTACTGACATTTAATGGCACTTTCCGGCAACCTGATTGGTTAAAAGGCCTCAAGTGCCGCACAGAGCTTCCTTGTTTGAAAATATCTCCCGCGAAGAATCCACGTAAAGAGAGAAAAAATTAGAATAATCTTGAAGAATATACCTACAGTATGTGAATAAAAAAAGGCGATCTCAGTTAGCCAATGTGAGAAAAGCAGTGAATGAAAGAAAACATGAGCCTGATCAGCCGATCCAGGCAGTGGCAGTACAGGTAGAGGAGGAAAAGGAGGAGGCCGGCAGCATCGCGTCGAGAAGCACATTAGTTGAGATGAAGATGACAGCTAGCAGCGATCAACCAGATAGACAGACAGCCATCAGTGGCTTTTATTCCAGATGTCACAAAGAAACCAACTAGTACATGATTTGATTTGCCCTAAGTGTCTAAACACTGCACTGAAAATCACCATAGACCTCCACCAACCAGGGATTCTGTAATTCTGTCATGATAGAATGTGCACCCTGAGAAGGTGATCGTGATGCATTTAGGAGGAGTGTTTCCACTTCCTCCAGGCTGCAGGAGGGCTCCAGGGGAGATGGGGCATTTTATATAAATGTGACGATGGTTCTTCTAGCACACGAACTTGGACTTGGTTATGCAGCTCTAAAGAAAATAAACAAAGTCCTAGGGATTCCTTCCTTGAGTCTCAGCTCATATCAGAGACATGACAGGAGAGTGACAGGTCAATAAAAAGGGAGAGTAGCCCATTATTGTCAGGTGACTTGCTGTGGATAAATAATATTTAGTAGCCAACTGTGATTACTGAGAAATTAGCTTTACATAAAGTAAATGCATGCTGATATGCTAATATGTACATAGGGTTACATGCTGATATGCTAATATGTACATAGGGTAACATGCTGATATGCTAATATGTACATAGGGTAACATGCTGATATGCTAATATGTACATAGGGTAACATGCTGATATGCTAATATGTACATAGGGTAACATGCTGATATGCTAATATGTACACAGGGTAACATGCTGATATGCTAATATGTACATAGGGTAACATGCTGATATGCTAATATGTACACAGGGTAACATGCTGATATGCTAATATGTACATAGGGTAACATGCTGATATGCTAATATGTACATAGGGTAACATGCTGATATGCTAATATGTACATAGGGTAACATGCTGATATGCTAATATGTACATAGGGTAACATACTGATATGCTAATATGTACATAGGGTAACATGCTGATATTTAGTCCTGCAGTTATGACTGTAATGTCGACAGACATCATAATAAGTACTTTTTCCCCCCACTTTAGTAGCAGAGATTCAGAGAGGGCAACAGCCAATGGGGAGTACTGCAAAGCTAATTAGAATACGCAGATATAGACCCAGACATAGCAGAGTTGCTGAAGGAGGATGAGGATGCCATCATAGACATTCATGGATCCTTTGATGGCTCTTGGCACAAGAGAGGATTCACTTCCAACTACGGGATAGGTGTGTACATTGGTGCTGGTACCAGCCAGCCCTAGAAAATGGTGAAGATCCACCCAGTCTCAAAAGAAATGGAGGCCATACATTCTTTAATTGAGAGGATGCACAGAAAATGGTACCTGTATATCACAGGATGTCAAATGATAACGTCCTCAAAAGAATGTAGCACGGAGGAACCCAGAATGCAAATTAATGTCTGAACTCTAATATGGTTGCGATGCCCCAAAACTGTCTTCGTGGGCAAAAGCCTCATTGCCAGTATGGCAGTAGCCACGATCAATGAGGGAGCCACTGCTATATCAGATGTGATGGACTAATTGTGTATTGGCAGCACTTTGGTGACACTGGAAGCAATCAGAGAGGAGTTGTGAGAGCTGATGCTGCTTCAATGGAGTGTGACAAAGGGAGGCGCAGGTCACATGACACAGTCAAGAAAGTAAAGCGGCACCAGCAACAACTCAAAGAGGGCCGTACATATGGGGCAGGCATAGCAGATTACTGTTCTGCACATTTCAACAGCCATACAAAAGCCTTGGATGTGACACATTGAGCAAAGTGATATGAGAATTTGCCCAAAACTGCATATTTGCCCTACAGACCAGTATTCAAAGCATATGCTCTATTGCTTGAAACAAATGTATTAAATGTGCTGATGTATTTGTAAAAGGTATATTTGATGTTTATTTGTCAGTTTAGAAGTGATATATGAAAAATAGATTAATTGAATGTGACGTAAATGGTCATATTTATAGAAAGTACATTTTAATTGTAGTCTGTGGTGTTTGGCATTACAGTTGTTCTCAATTGCTAAAACACAATTTCTGAAACCTTGCTCCATTTCCTGAAAACATTAAACACAAAACCTCATCTTCAAGCACTACTTACAAAACCTCTGACTCCTCTCGCAAAATGAAACATTCGCCCTCAAAACAGTTTTACCTGTGTTCAAAATCAAACACTGCTCTCAAATCATAAACAAAGTGATCAAAATGATAAACACTCTCAAGCAGTCAGTAAACAATACACCGAAAAATAGAAAACACATTGTTCAAAACTTACAGTTCTCAGGGAGAAGTACATTTTAAATCTCAAAACAAATGTCATGTTTTTCCATCATTGTCTCTTCCTTTTCGTCCTCCTCTTCCTCTTTCTTGCCCTCCTCCTCCTCTTCCTCCTCGTCGCCCACCTGGCATACGCACTCGTCCTCGTCCTCTCACATTGTTTCTTCTATCCATTCTCAGACTTTCTCCTTCCCACCTTCAACAACCTGTTTGCTCTCTGAACTGCCTTATATTGGTTGTGTCTCATCATTTGAAACAGGTTAAATCCATTTTGAGTGGTTGTGTTCAATCAATGACATGTGTTCTCTATTTGTATTTGATTGTTGCCTCTTGTGTTTACCAGTATGGATGACATGTGCATTAGAGTGCAGAATGTGTTTGGAGAATGAGAACGTGTTTAGAGTTTTGCTGAAAAGTCTAAGTGAGATCTGCATATTGTGTTTTACCATGTGAAATGGTTTAAGGTATTGACAACAGACTGCATAATTAGCTAAATGAGTCCAGGCAACTGAGAACTTTGTTCAGCCAATGGGTTTTAGTTTTTTAGCAATTGAGAAAAACTGTAATGCCACAGGGGGGAAACAGTGTCCAACTGATCAGGGAAACCCAGTTGGCAGGACGTTAATGCCACAGGGGGACAACAGTGTCCAACTGATCAGGGAAACCCAGTTGGCAGGACGTTAATGCCACAGGGGGACAACAGTGTCCAACTGATCAGGGAAACCCAGTTGGCAGGACGTTAATGCCACAGGGGGACAACAGTGTCCAACTGACCAGGGAAACCCAGTTGGCAGGACGTTAATGCCCTGGCATTTGCTGCCCAGTAATAATGCTTAAAGATGGGGAGGCCTAAGACGCCACTTTCCTTGGGCTTTTGCAAGTGGGCTTTACGAATACGATGGTTTTTGTAACCCCAGACAAATGACAAGATTGCCGAGTCCAAAGTCTTAAAAAAATGACGAGGTAAGACAAATAGGAAGATTCTGGCAAAGATAAAGAGTAACAAAGTGAAAATGTAAAGTTTCCATCGACCTCGGTGCAATGTAGACATCAAAGAACGGTGCAGTTCGTGGTAGAGTAGTGGGTGAAACCATTCACTTCAGGAAAAGGGGTGATATAAATAAAGTTTCCTTTAATTTTGTGTTACTGAATTCATAAAAATATTTGCTGCCATTGTAGTAAGGTTGGTAATACGAGAGGTCAATTTTTTGTACTATTTTCTTTTGAAAGAACAACTAGTGGGTTTGGAGTGCCTCTCCCCTATTTGGGAAGTTGGTCTGCCCGCTCCTCAGTCTGAGAGAGATATTCTGAGAGCAGGTTCGTGTTCCTCTGTATATAAAAACGGTTTAAAGCTGTATAACATAAGTGTTTTGGAAAACCGATTCATATATCCTAAAGTCAATAGCAAATGTGGCTATGTATATATTTATTTTGCCGTTAATATATTGAAGACCTATTTCAGCAAGTGAACCAAGTTTTTGCTGGCTTAGCTAGCCATGTTAATGATGAGCTAACTAGCACTGTTGGTCACTGCACTACAACGTCACGCTAGCTATTGCCAGCAGGTGACTTATTGAAACTAAGTGAATGTTTATTTTCTTACTACCTTAAAAGGTTTATATAAAAGGGTTGTACTTGTGCTCTGTATTTATGGATTAATATTACTTCACATTGAGGGTATGTTTCACTACTGTTGCTCCTATCTAAAATATATATTGTGTCCTACCTAACCAGTGAATGTGAGGCTGTGACCATCCTGTCAATGCCTGTCATCACTGTTTGATATCTTTTACTGCAGGTATGCTTTTCTATATGTTTGTTATTTTCTAAACACAACGCATATATACTATACGATCACTTTGTGGATTGTAATGTTTTGTCCACTTAAGTGTAAATTGCACAATAATGATCCATTGATGGATTTTCTTATGTAGTCTATTGTTTTCTCTGTGTTGAACCTGCCTGCCACCCACCCGCCTGGGGACTGTGGGTTATGAGACAACCCCCGCATCACTAGCTTGCATGTTCTGCAGCCTTGTAGAGATAGGGAGGGGATGACTGGGAGGCAGGTTGGCATTTATTGTCATGAATCTTGCCCTGGAGGCAGTTCTGCAAAATGGTCACTAGCTGGCACAGGCATAAAGTAATAATATCTGATTTGAATGCTAACCTTAACCTCACTGCTAATCCTCACCTTAAATAAAGACCATAAAACAACATTATTTTCCACAAATGTTTACGATATAGCCCATTTTGACTGTGCAGCTGGCATATCTAGAAGAAATTGTGCAGTTCTGCCTCCAGGGCAAGATTCATGACAAAACGTAAACCTGTGACTGGGAAAGGGAACGTAAAATCGATAATGAAATTGTTTTGACAATTAACGTGCTTTTTATTATGAAACGTACAAAATATCCATGCACAATTCGTTTTTCAACATAAAATATATAAAACAAATTATCACATTGGTATTTTAACGGTGTTATTGTAAGAGTTTACATTTTTAAACAGAGATACACCTAAAACAATATCAAAAAGTGCAGTATGTTCTGAGTATGTTACCTTAACGTCAACTCATAACCTCCCACTATAACTTCATGGGAGTCTAGGGGAAAGACTGCATGTTGCTTTGGGTGTATTCATCAACATTTGCAGAATATTCCTGTAATGTCAGATGGCATCTTGTCAGACGGCAACAGCCTAGTCGGCTGCAGACACTCATAAGGAGTTCAAGTAGTTTATTTGCCATTTGCAGGTATTAAAAGTAATACATACATTGTAATTCCTTGTTGGAGCTCATATAGGACAGTACATACCAGTGGAGGCTGCTGAGGGGAGGACGGCTCATAATAATGGCTGGAACGGAGCCAATTAAATGGCATCAAACACATGGAAACCATGGAAACCATGTATTTGATGTATTTGATACCATTCCACTCAATCCGCTCCAGCCATTACAAGCCTGTCCTCCCCAACTACGGTCCCACCAACCTCCTGTGGTACGTACACACAAACAGTAAAATATATCATTAGAACATCAATAAAAAATGCAAAGTGGTGAAAGATCATAAAAGGAAAAAATGTTCAGTCATGTTCTAAAAGTCTGATGGAAACAGTTTAGGTTGCTTGATTTAACAGGCAGATAGAACTGGGATAGAAGCTGTTCTGGAACCTGGGATCCAGAAACTGCCTAGCAACCACTGGTCCTCACTAGACTGGTGCCCTGCATGTCTATTTGTTCATTGGAGTTTATCAGGTTTTGAAGTGATGTCTGTGTTTGTTGGACACTTAGCGCTGGAATGAGGTGTCTGTTTGTTCCTGTCATGATTTAACTGGATTTGAACCCAAAACTTGTAAAAGTGTGTGTCTGTGTGTGTGAGTGTGTGTGTGTTAGTGTGTGTGTGGCCAGTGTGTCAGTGTGTGTGTCCAGTGTATGTGTGTGTTCAGTGTGTGTGTGTGTTCAGTGTGTGTATGTGTGTCCAGTGTGTGTGTGTGTCCAGTGTGTGTGTGTGTGTGTGTGTGTCCAGTGTGTGTGTGTGTTCAGTGTGTGTGTGTGTGTGTGTGTATATGTGTCCCCAGTGTGTGTGTGTCCAGTGTTTGTGTGCAGGTGAGTGTGTGTGTCCAGTGTGTGTGAATGTGTCCAGTGTGTGTGTGTGTGTGTGTCCAGAGTGTGTGTGTGTCCAGTGTGTGTGTGTGTGTGTGTGTCCAGAGTGTGTGTGTCCAGTGTGTGTTTTTGTCCAGTGTGTGTGTGTGTCCAGTGTGTGTGTGTGTGTTCAGTGTATGTCCTGCGTGTGTGTGTGTGTGTTCAGTGTGTGTCCAGTGTGTGTGTGTGTCCAGTGTGTGTGTGTGTGTGAGTGTGCGTGTGTCCAGTGTGTGTGTTCAGTGTGTGTCCAGTGTGTGTGTTCAGTGTGTGTGTGTTTGTGTGTCCAGTATGTGTGTGTGTGTGTCAGTGTGTGTGTGTGTGTGTGTGTGTCAGTGTGTGTTTGTGTTTGTGTGTGTGTGTGTGGTGTGTGTGTGTCTAGTGTGTGTGTGTGTGTGTCCAGTGTGTGTGTGTGTGTGTGTGTGTGTGTGTGTTTGTCAGTGTTACCATGGTTATTATTTACAGGGACACTGAGGAGTCAAAATAAACATTAATCCCTGGATAGAGGGGCTCAGTGAATGTGGAGTGGAATGTGTTCAGGTGGGTCAGTGTGTCAGAGGAGACTCTGTAGAAGGACAGAGTGCCGGCTGGCCAGTCCAGATACACTCCTACTCTGTGGGGGCTGGAATTGGGGACGTCTATGGTAGTGAACTTCTTATTGTGCCTGGCAGAGTAACTGTTGTCAGAGCAGAGCAGACTCCAGGACTTGTCATTCCATCCAATCCTGCAGTCATTACCCCTTCCTCTCCTGCTGATTCCTTTATATGCCACTCCTATTCCAGCCGCTCTCCTACTCCACTCTACCTCCCAGTAACAGCGCCCAGTCAGACCCTCTCTACACAGCACCTGTCTACAGTCCTCAAATCTCTCTGGGTGATCAGGATACGGCTGCTCCTCTCTCCTCCTATATGTCACCTTTCTGTTCTCCTCAGACAGAGAGAGGAATCTGTTTACTGTGTTTAGGTCCAGTGTGAGATCACAGACATCTGATGGATGAAACCAGACACAATATTAGAAATCATCATCATTCACATTAGAATGTTAACTCACTTTTCACTAATTCATTTAATGTAGATGTTTCTAGGTATCAAAAGGAGAAGTTAAGGTAACTTGAGACTTGTTGAATGATCATATGTTATACTGTATGGTAATATAAAATACACGTATTCCCATTAATTACACACACACACACACACATACACACACACACACACACACACACACACACACACACACACACACAAATACACATATCCAGAACAAACACACACACTGGACACACACACATCTTCATGCACGCATATTTAATATGTAACAGGAACACACCACACACACACACAGACACACACATTGTCAAAGCAACTCTTTGTAAACTTTGGTGTCCCTGATTTGTGCTTCTGTAGAACTACAGCTGATATTTAATATGACCAAGTAAGTAATGATGGTGGTCTTTGACTTTGACTTCACTTGAATTAAGACTTATTCTTAGTCATATTCTTCACAGCAGTCAACACTCACATTTTCTAAGTCCAGGTTTCATTGTGTATTCTCCACCATGTTCCACACTGTAGCGGTAAGCAGAAGAACAGACAGTCATTGAGGGATACACCTGAACTCACAAACACACACACACACACACACACACACACACACACACACACACACACACACACACACACACACACACACACACACACACACAGTCAGCATATAACTTTGTCCAAGTCTGTATGTGTGTGTGTGTCCAGTGTGTGTGTGTGTGTGTGTGTGTCTGTACCTTTGTGTGTGTGTGTCCAGTGTGTGTGTGTTAACGTTTTGTGTGTGTGTGTGAGGCCAGTGTGTGTGTGTGTGTCCAGTGTGTGTGTGTGTGTGTGTGTTTCTGTCCTTTGTGTGTGTGTGTGTGTGTCCAGTGTGTGTGGGTCAAGTGTGTGGGTCAAGTGTGTGTGTGGGGGTCCAGTGTGTGTGTGTGTGTGTGTCCAGTGTGTGTGTGTGTGTGTGTGTGTGTGTGTGTGTGTGTGTGTGTGTGTCCAGCGTGTGTGTCCAGTGTGTGTGTGTGTATGTGTCCGGTGTGTGTGTGTCCAGTGTGTGTTTCCTTTGTGTGTGTGTGTGGGGCCAGTGTGTGTGTGTGTGTGTTTCCAGTGAGTGTGTAACGATCCCGGCAGTCTGAGTCGGGTCCTGTCTGGTGACCAGTGTTTTGGGTTCGTAGTCTCCAGTTTCCCGAGGGTTCGGGAACGCTCCGGGGAGCTCTCTGGTTTTCCGCACCTGCATCCCGTCAGCAATCTGCACACCTGGCCCTCATCATCACCCTTTTTAGGCTCTGGCCAAACATCCAGTTCCTGCCGGATCGTTAGCCATGAACAGTAGGTGTTCTGTGTATCAGTTTAGAGTTTCTAGCGTGAGTTTTGTTGTTTTGTACTTTGTTGAGTTTTTGTGTCCTTACCTCCGTTTTTGTTCCACCTGCAGTCACACGTCCGGAACCTTCACCCCACCTCTGCCTGATGGTCGGCGTCTGCCCGAGCCATCACTGGACCTAGTGCTGCACCCCCCAACTACTCATCCACGCCGCCCGCTCTGTCCCTGGATTATTCTGCACCTTTTGTTGTATCTAAATAAACCCTCACCTTCGTTCAACTCTCCTGTCCTGGTCTGCTTCTGGGTTCTGGCTGAGGGAACTGTGACAGAACGATCCGGCCAAATATGAACCCAGCGGACCTGGACTCTGTTCGCCATGCCATTACCCAGCAGGAGAAGATGTTGGGCCATCATAGCATGGTACTACAGGAGATCGCGTTGTCAGTTCGGAACCTTTCTACCGCCTGACGGAGGTCCCAGAACCAACGCCAGTGTCCGGTGGAGGACCCACTACCGGTTTCACCCATCTCGCCTGCCGCTTCTGGAAGCTGTGTCCATCCGTGAGCCCAAGGTTCACGCCGGATAAGTATGAGGGAGAGCTGGGAAGATGTGCGTTCCTTCCTTATGCAGTGTGGACTAGTGTTCGATCTACAGCCCTACTCTTATGCCACAGACAAGGCTAGGATAGCCTTTGTGATTGAGTTGCTGCGTGGTCGAGCGCTGAGTGGGCTTCAGCCGTTTGGGAACGACAGGATCCCTGCATGGCTTCATACCAGGGGTTCACGGCCGAGATGAGGAAGCTCTTCGACCATTCCGTCCGAGGGAGGGACGCAGCTAGGCGCCTGTTTTCGCTCGCCAAGGAACTCGCAGCGTGGGCGACTTCGTGATCGAGTTCAAGACGTTGGCGCTGTGGAGAGTGGGGTGGAACGAGGAGTCTCTGCAAGCGGCCTTTTACCAGGGTCTGTCGGAGCAGCTCAAGGATGAGTTGATCTCCTATCCGGAGCCTAGTGACCTGGACAGCTTGGTAGCTTTGTCTATTCGGGTGGATAATCGAGTCCGAGAGCGAAGGAGGGAGAAGCAATGGGTTCCGTCCAACCGATCAGCTTCTCAGTTCCCAGTCGGGTCGGGTGGTGGACCAGAACACGTCGATCATTTTCCACTCCTACAATGGATTAGTGGAGAGGTCCTCTCTCCCGATTCTGAACCCATGCAAGTGGGGCGGCACGGAGTTAACCAAGGAGGAGCGTCAACAGAGACGTCAGACCAACTGCTGCCTCTACTGTGGTAGCTCGGGACATTACATCTCCACCTGTTCCCGGCGGTCGTCAAACTGCCGGCTCGCTAAAGTTGGGAGGACTTTTAGCGAGCCAGTTTCAACCTCTCAGTACCTCTGTCAGACCCCGTTTCCCGGCTACCCTTGTGAACAGGAATCAGAGCTTAGCGCTTAACGCTTTTATCGATTCAGGTGCCGATGGAAGCTTTCTTGATGCCGAGTTGGTGGAACAGCTGGGGCTTTCCAAGGAGCAATTGCCGGAAGCCATTGAAGGCGCACCACTCTGAACGGCAGTAGTCTGGCAGCGTATCACGATGCAGGACTGAACCGGTTAAGATGCGCGTTGTCGGGAATCATTCTGAGATGATTTCATTCTTCATTCTGCCGTCTTCCCATGTTCCTCTGGTCCTTGGATTACCCTGGCTGAAGGAACACAATCCCACGTTCGATTGGGTGACGGGCAAGGTAACGAGTTGGAGCCTTGATTGTCATGCTAACTGTCCTCAAGACTGCCTGCCTCCATTCGGTTCCCCAGTCAGGTGATTGAGGCTAAACCCCAAGATTTGTCCCTGGTTCCCGAGACATATCACGATTTGGGGGAAGTCTTCAGTAAGCAGAAGGCTCTGTCACTCCCTCCCCCACCGACCCTATGATTGTGCCATCAACCTGGTCCCTGGAGCTGTCTACCCCAAGGGAAGGTTATACAGTATCTCCCGACCTGAACGGTGAGGCGTTGGAGACCTACATCAAGGAGTCCCTAGCTGCTGGTCTGGTTTGGCCTCGTCATCACCCCCTGGGGCCAGGATTCTTCTTTGTGGGTAAGAAGGATGGCTCTCTTCGACCGTGTATTGATTATCGGGGGTTGAATGACATCCGATCAAGAACAAGTATCCCCCTGCCCTTGATGAGTTCTGCGCTTCGACTCCTTACAGGGTGCTACGGTGTTCACCAAGCTAGACCCACGCAATGCGTATCACCTGGTCCGGATCAGAGAGGGGGACGAAAGTGGTTGACGGGGTTTCAATACACCCGATGGGTCACTTCGGTATCAGGTGATGCCCGTTTGGACTGACCAATGCTCCAGCGGTATTCCAGAGTATGGTGAACGACGTCCTGAGAGATATGATCGGTCTCTTTGTGTTTGTTTACCTGGATGACATTCTGATCTTCTCGAAGGAACCTTCCGACCACGTCCAGCATGTCCGGCAGGTGCTGCAGCGATTGTTGGAGAATCGCCTGTTCGTGAAAGCCGAGAAGTGCGAGTTTCACGCCCACACGACATCCTTTCTCGGGTACATCATCTCCAGGGGAGAGATTAGGATGGACCAGGAGAGGGTTAGAGCGGTTCTGGAATGGGCCCAGCCCGATACGAGATTGCAGCTCCAGAGATTTTTGGGGTTTGCGAATTTCTACCGCAGATTCATCCGGGATTACAGCCGTGTGGGCCGCTCCGTTAACTGCCTTGACTTCCAGCATCAGGACCTTCAAGTGGAACTGGAGGCGGATCGAGCGTTTCTGGATTTGAAGAGGCGATTCACCAACGCACCGATTCTCTCTCAACCGGACACGGCCCGTCAGTTCGTCGTTGAAGTGGACGCGTCTGATGTGGGAGTTGGCGCCATCCTGTCGCAGCGATGCTCCACGGACAGTAAACTCCATCCCTGCGCCTACTACTCTCGTCGCCTTTCGCCTGCGGAGAGGAATTACGATGTGGGTAACCGGGAGCTTCTCGGGTGAAACTTCCTTGGAGGAGTGGCGCCACTGGTTGGAGGGCGGAGCAACCGTTTATTGTCTGGACGGACCACAAGAATCTTGCTTACGTGCAATCGGCTAAACGCTCAACTCCGTCCAGGCCAGGTGGGCGTTGTTTTTCGGACGATTCAAGTTTGCCCTGGACGTTCCGACCTGGATCTAAGAACGGCAAGGCGGACGCCTTTGTCCCGGATGTTCTCCAAGACGGAGGAGAGTGGGTCCAAGACGAGAGACAATCCTCCCCCGGAACTGCGTCGTGGGAGCAGTTATGTGGAAGATTGAGGAGGAGGTGCTGGCGGCCCTTCGGACTCAGCCCGGTCGGTAACGGTCCACCCGGGTCGGTTGTTTGTGCCTGAGTCGGTTCGTCTGCTGTCCTCAAATGGTCCCACGCAAGCAAGATGGCTTGTCACCCTGGCGTGGCGCTCGGACTATGGCGTTTCTTCGCAGACGCTTTTTGGTGGCCTGCCATGGCCGAGATACTCGGGGTTTTGTTGCTGCCTGTCCAGTGTGTGCGCAGAGCAAGAGGATACCAATCGGCCCAGCTCTGGACTACTTCACCCCCCTTCCTATTCCCCGGCGACCATGGTCGCATCTGGCCCTGGACTTCGTCAGGGTTGCCCGCCTCTGAGGGGAACACGGTCGTTCTGACTATCGTGGACAGATTCAGCAAGTTCGCCCCACTTTGTGCCAATTGCCAAGCTTCCCCTCTGCCTCGAGACGTCCGAGATCCTGGTTAGGGAGGTTTTCAGGGTCCACGGTTTGCCCAGTGATATCGTTTCCCGACCGTGGCCCTCAGTTTACCTCTGCTGTCTGGAAGTCCTTCTGTTTGGCCATTGGAGCTACGGTCAGTCTCACATCTGGTTTTCACCCCCCAATCCAATGGTCAGGCGGAGAGAAGCCAACCAGAAGATGGAATCAACGCTACGCTGTCTGGTCTCTTCCAACCCCCACCTCCTGGGTTTCTCAGTTGCCTTGGGTTGAGTATGCCCACAATACTCTTCCTACATCTGCCACTGGGATGTCTCCCTTCCAGTGCCTGTATGGCTCCAACCTCCCCTGTTTCCCTTCTCAGGAGAAGGAGCTCTCAGTGCCTTCTGTTCAGGCCCATATTCGCGTGCCACCGGACCTGGCATCGGGCCAGAAAGGCACTCCTTAGAGTTTCGGACCGGTATCAGCTCCAGGCGAATCGTCGCGGATTCCCGCTCCCACCTATACCATCGGAGATAGGGTTTGGTTGGCCACACGGGATCTTCCGTTACGGACTGAGTCTAGGAAGTTGTTACCGAAGTTCATTGGTCCGTTTGTGGTGGAGAAGGTGATCAATCCAGTGGCAGTTCGACTCAAACTACCGAGGACGCTCAGAGTCCATCCCACCTTTCATGTCTCCTGCCCCCTCAAGCCTGTCTTCCTCAGTCCTCTGTTGCCTCTCTCCGCCTCCCCTCCTCCTCCTCCTCGGATGATCGGAGGTGGTCCTGCCTACACGGTGCGTCACATCATGGATTCCAGACGGCGGGGCCGGGGTTTCCAGTATCTCGTGGACTGGGAGGGGTATGGTCCTGAGGAGAGGAGTTGGATTCCCGCGGCGACAGGTCCTAGACGCAGACCTCATCAGTGACTTCTACGCCTCCATCCTGGCGCTCCGGGAAGTCCGCCCGGTGGCGTTTCGTCGGAGGGGGGGTACTGTAACGATCCCGGCAGTCTGAGTCGGGTCCTGTCTGGTGACCAGTGTTTTGGGTTCGTAGTCTCCAGTTTCCCCGAGGGTTCGGGAACGCTCCGGGAGCTCTCTGGTTTTCCGCACCTGCATCCCGGCCAGCAATCTGCACACCTGGCCCTCATCATCACCCTTTTTAGGCTCTGGCCAAACATCCAGTTCCTGCCGGATCGGTTTAGCCATGAACAGTAGGTGTTCTGTGTATCAGTTTAGAGTTTCTAGCGTGAGTTTTGTTGTTTTGTACTTTGTTGAGTTTTTGTGTCCTTACCTCCGTTTTTGTTCCACCTGCAGTCACACGTCCGGAACCTTCACCCCACCTCTGCCTGATGGTCGGCGTCTGCCGAGCCATCACTGGACCTAGTGCTGCACCCCCAACTACTCATCCACGCCGCCCGCTCTGTCCCTGGATTATTCTGCACCTTTTGTTGTATCTAAATAAACCCTCACCTTCGTTCAACTCTCCTTGTCCTGGTCTGCTTCTGGGTTCTGGCTGAGGGAACTGTGACAGAGTGTGTGTGTGTGTGTGTGTGTGTGTCCAGTGTGAGTGAGTGTGTGTGTGTGTCCAGTGTGTGAGTGTGTGTTCAGTGTGTGTGTGTTTGTGTGTGTGTGTGTGTGTGTGTGTGTGTGTGTGTATGTGTGTGTGTGTGTGTGTGTGTGTGTGTGTGTGTGTGTGTGTCCAGTGTGTGTCTGTGTATGTGTGTGTGTGTCCAGTGTGTGTGTGTACTGTACACACACACATTGGACACACACACACACACACACACACACACACACTGGACACACACAAACACACACACACTGGGGTCACACACACACACACTTACACACACACACACACACACACACACACACACACACACACACACACACACACACTGGACACACACAAACACACACACACTGGGGTCACACACACACATACACACACACACACACACACACACACTGAACACACACACACACACTGGACCCCCACACACACACACAAACTGGACACACACACACTGACACAGACACAGACACACACACACACACACACACACACACACACACACACACACACACACACACACACACTGGACACACACAGACACACACACACCCGACACACACACACACACTGGACACACACACACACTGGACACACACACACACTGGACACACACACACACTGGACACACACACACACACACACATACACACTGGACACACACACAGACACACACAGTCTTTATATAACTTAGTCCAAGTGGTGGTCAGAATGTTTGTCTTAACTAGCCTGATAACTCCAACATGTCTGATATGAACATTGACATAAACCCTCTACATACTTGAGTTTCTCCAGTCTGCAGTGTGGATCCTCCAGTCCAGCAGAGAGCAGTCTGACTCCTGAGTCTCCTGGGTGATTGTAGCTCAGGTCCAGCTCTCTCAGGTGTGAGGGGTTTGACTTCAGAGCTGAGACCAGAGAAGCACAGCCTTCCTCTGTGACTAGACAGCCTGACAGCCTGCAAAGAGTCAAACCATATTAAAACCACATTGCTATTCTTTGGTGACTACATCAAGCTTGTGACTCAAACTCGTTGGTTGCATTTGCTGTTTGTTTTGGTTGTGTTTTGGGTTATGTTTTGTCCAATAGTAACTGCATAGTACTCCAATAGTAATTTTCTGTCTAAGTGAGTAGATAATATGTTTCTAATCCTGATGATGCTATGACTAAGAAAAATCATGAATGAATCATAAATAATAATGAGTGAGAAAGTTACAGAGGCTACAACAAAACATGCTAACCTCTCACCATTACCAATAACAGAGGGGGTATGATCCTTGTTCCTCTGTAACTTTCTCATTCATCATCATTCAAGATTCATTCATGATTATTCATAATCATGGTAGCATCCACATGAATGTAAAAGTGTTCAGAAACATCTTCTATTCTTACTGACAATACAAGTGAAGTGACTCCAAAATGACAGGACATTATTCACCATTCAGTTTCTATTGGGAAAAACATCATCCAAAACACAACCAAGACAAACTGCAAATGCATTCAACAAGTTTGTAGAATCACAAGCTTGATGTAATCACTGTGGGTAAGGAATATGGGACAAATACTAAACTTATGACTACTTTAATACAATATAAGTGAATATGTCCAAATTATTAAGACTTTTTCAAATGGGAGAACTAGATACATAAAATGATTTCATTTCTAAACAGTAACACAGATATGTATGAAAATACTCTCAAATAAAAGGTGACATTATATACTGTTGCCTAATATGAAACATTCTATCTCAAATCCAAAATGCTGGAGCATAGAACCAAATGTAAAACTGTAAGCTTCACTGTCCAAACACATATGGTGTGGACTATGTGTGCCTGGTAAAAACACATGTGGATCTGGTGAACAGTTATCACTTGTTGACCAACTACAGGAATACTGACCTCAGAGTCTCCAGTTTACAGTGGGGATTCCCCAGTCCAGCAGAGAGCAGCTTCACTCCTGAATCCTTCAGGTCATTGTTACTCAGATCCAGCTCTCTCAGGTGTGAGGGGTTTGACTTCAGAGCTGAGACCAGAGAAGCACAGCCTTCCTCTGTGACTCCACAGACTGACAGCCTGCAAAGAGTCAAATCATATTAAAACCACACTGCTATTCTTTGGTGTGAAAATATATTCTTTCAACAATTTCAGATACATCAGTGTCCTGAAACCTGCCATATCTATTCATATATGTATATATACAGTACCAGTCAAAAGTTTGGACACACCTACTCATTCAAAGACTGTGTGTGTGTGTGTGTGTGTGTGTGTGTGTTTGTGTGTACTGGGGAATCCCCACTGTAAACTGGAGACTCTGAGGTCAGTATTCCTGTATCACTCAATGAACACACACTCATTGGACACACACACACACTGGACACGGACACGGACACACACACACACACTGGACACACACACACACACACAATTATTAATTTAGTAGTGTTTAGAAACATGTTATCTACTGTTAATAATGATACATTAATTAATATATATACAGTACCAGTCAAAAGTTTGGACACACCTACTGATTCAAGGGTTTTTCTTTCTTTTTACTATTTTCTACATTGTAGAATAATAGTGAAGACATCAACACTATGAAATAACTCATATGGAATCATGTAGTAACCAAAAAAGTGTTAAATTAATCCAAATATATGTTATATTTGAGATTCTTCAAATAGCCACCCTTTGCCTTGATGACAGCTTTGCACACTCTTGGCATTCTCTCAACCAGCTTCATGAGGTAGTCACCTGGAATGCATTTCAATTAACTGGTGTGCCTTCTTAAAAGTTAATTTGTGGAATATCTTTCTTCTCAGTGTGGTTGAACCAATCAGTTGTGCTGTGACAAGGTAGGGGGGTATACAGAAGATAGCCCTATTTGGTAAAATACCAAGTCCATATTATGGCAAGAACAGCTCAAATAAGCAAAGAGAAACAACAGTCCATCATTACTTTAAGACATGAAGTTCAGTCAATACGGAACATTTTGTCACGTTCGTCTACGAAATGAGTGGACCAAGGCGCAGCGTGCGATACGAACATGACTTTAATTGGTAAAGTACACGAAACAAAACAAAACACGATCGTAAAGTCCACAGTGACAATGACTGACAAGGAACAAAAACCCACAACCACAAGGTGAAAACACACAGTATAAATATGGCTCCCAATCAGAGATAACGAGCCGACAGCTGACACTCGTTACCTCTGATTGGGAGTCACTCGATCAACCAAGAAAACACAACCAAAGACAACCAACCAAAACGAACACACCCTGGCTCAACATACAAAGTCCCGGAGCCAGAGCGTGACAGTGCGAGTAGCAGGAACGCACCTAAGGGTGCGAGTAGCAGGAACGGGCTGGACCAGGCTGACGACTCGCACCCTTAAAATAAATAAATAAATTGGTCATTTAGCAGACGCTCTTATCCAGAGCGACTTACAGGAGCAATTAGGGTTAAGTGCCTTGCTCAAGGGCACATCGACAGATTTTTCACCTAGTCGGCTTGGGGATTAGAACCAGCGACCTTTCGGTTACTGGTACAACGCTCTTAACCACTAAGCCACCTGCCACCCTTGGCTTGGTGCGAGTAGCAGGAACAGGCTGGACCAGGCTGGCGACTCGCACCCCTGGTTTGGTGCGAGTGGCAGGAACAGGCCGGGTCGGGCTGGCGACGCACACCGCAGGTTTTGTGCGTAGAGCAGGAACAGGCCGGGCTGGGCTGGCGACGCACACCTTAGGTTTTGTGCGTGGAGCAGGAACAGGCCGGGCTGGGCTGGCGACGCACACCGTAGGTTTTGTGCGTGGAGCAGGAACAGGCCGGGCTGGGCTGGCGACGCACCCCAAAGGCTTCGTGCGTAGAGCAGGAACAGGCCGGGCTGGGCTGGCGACGCACACCGTAGGTTTTGTGCGTGGAGCAGGAACAGGCCGGGCTAGGCTGAGCGCACACCGTAGGTTTTGTGCGTGGAGCAGGAACAGGCCGGGCTGGGCTGGCGACGCACACCGCAGGTCCTGTGCGTGGAGCAGGAACAGGCCGGGCTGGGCTGGCGACGCACCCCGTAGGCTTCGTGCGTAGAGCAGGAACAGGCCGGGCTGGGCTGGCGACGCACACCGTAGGTTTTGTGCGTGGAGCAGGAACAGGCCGGGCTGGGCTGGCGACGCACACCGTAGGTTTTGTGCGTGGAGCAGGAACAGGCCGGGCTGGGCTGGCGACGCACACCGCAGGTCCTGTGCGTGGAGCAGGGACAGGCCGGGCTGGGCTGGCGACGCACACCGTAGGTTTTGTGCGTGGAGCAGGAACAGGCCGGGCTGGGCTGGCGACGCACCCCGTAGGTTTGGTGCGTGGAGCAGGAACCGGCCGGGCTGGGCTGACGACGCACCCCGTAGGCTTGGTGCGTGGAGCAGGGACAGGCCGGGCTGGGCTGACGACGCACCCCGTAGGCTTGGTGCGTGGAGCAGGGACAGGCCGGGCTGGGCTGGCGACGCACACCGTACACTTAGTGCGGGAAGCAGGAACGAGCCGTACCGGGCTGGCGACGTGCACCGTACACTTAGTGCGGGAAATAGGAACGGGCCGGACCGGACTGGTGACGCACACCACTTGCTTGGTGTGAGGAGCGGGACTGGGTTTCATCATAACCCTCCGCTCCCTCTGCTGCCTACCGAGTTCCTCTCGCCGTGCCTCATTTCTCACCTTCTCCCTAATCGCCTCTAATAGCTCCATCCTCTGCAACATTAACTCCTGCTCCCTCTTCGCCAGTAGCTCCCTTAACCTGGTGGCTTCCTCACCTAATCGCCCTGTGGCAGCCTCCTGCTGCCCAGTCGCCCCTGCCGTGTGCCCCCCCTAAATTTTTTTTGGGGTTGCCTCTCGACCCTCCGACGCTGCTCCCACGTCCAGGCTGCCGATTCCTGGACACGCTGCTTGGTCCTTTTAAGGTGGGTTTTTCTGTCACGTTCGTCTACGAAATGAGTGGACCAAGGCGCAGCGTGCGATACGAACATGACTTTAATTGGTAAAGTACACGAAACAAAACAAAACACGATCGTAAAGTCCACAGTGACAATGACTGACAAGGAACAAAAACCCACAACCACAAGGTGAAAACACACAGTATAAATATGGCTCCCAATCAGAGATAACGAGCCGACAGCTGACACTCGTTACCTCTGATTGGGAGTCACTCGATCAACCAAGAAAACACAACCAAAGACAACCAACCAAAACACAACAAAACGAACACACCCTGGCTCAACATACAAAGTCCCGGAGCCAGAGCGTGACACATTTCAAGAACTTTGAACGTTTCTTCAAGAGCAGTCGGAAAAAACATTAAGCGCTATGATGAAACTGGCTCTCATGAGAACCACCAAAGGAATGGAAGACCCAGAGTTACCTCTGCTGTAGAGGATAAGTTCATTAGAGTTACCAGCCTCAGAAATTGCAGCCCAAATAAATGCATCACAGAGTTCAAGTCACAGACACATCTCAACATGAACTGTTCAGAGGAAACTGTGTGAATCAGGCCTTCATGGTCGAATAGCTGCAAATAAATCACTACTAAAGGACCCCAATAAGAAGAAGAGACTAGCTTGGGCTAACAAACACGGGCAATGGACATTAGACCTGTGGACATTTGTCCTTTGGTCTGGAGTCCAAATTGGAGATTTTTGGTTCTAACCGCCGTGTCTTTGTGAGACGCGGTGTGGGTGAACGGATGATCTCGGCATGTGTAGTTCCCACCGTAAAGCATGGAGGAGGAGGTGTAATGGTGTGGGGGTGCTTTGCTGGTGACACTGTCTGTGATTTATTTAGAATTCAAGGCATACTTAACCAGCATGGCTACCACAGCATTCTGCAGCGATACGCCATCCCAACTGGTTTGGGCTTAGTGGGACTATCATTTGTTTTTCAACAGGACAATGACCCAAAACACCTCCAGGCTGTGTAAGGGCTATTTTACCAAGAAGGAGAGTGATGGAGTGGTGCATCAGATGACCTGGTCTCCACAATCACCAGACCTCAACCCAATTGAGATGGTTTGGGATGAGTCAGACAGCAGAGTGAAGGAAAAGCAGCCAACAAGTGCTCAGCATATGTGGGAACTCCTACAAGACTGTTGTAAAAGCATTCCAGGTGAAGCTGGTTGAGAGAATGCCAAGAGTGTGCAAAGCTGTCATCAAGACTAAGGGTGGCTATTTGAAAAATTTCAAATATAAAATATATTTTCATTTGTTTAACACTTTTTTGGTTACTACATGATTCCATATGTGTTATTTCATAGTTTTGATGTCTTCACTATTATTCTACAATGTAAAAATTGTAAAAATAAAGAAAAACCCTTGAATGAGTAGGTGTGTCCAAACTTTTGACTGGTACTGTATATAAATTAATTAATGTATCATTATTAACAGTAGATAACATGTTTCTAAACACTACTAAATTAATCATTGTGTGTGTGTGTGTGTCCTGTGTGTTTGTGTCCTGTGTGTGTGTGTCCAGTGTGTGTGTGTTCATTGAGTGATACAGGAATACTGACCTCAGAGTCTCCAGTTTACAGTGGGGATTCCCCAGTCCAGCAGAGAGCAGCTTCACTCCTGAATCCTTCAGGTCATTGTTACTCAGATCCAGCTCTCTCAGGTGTGAGGGGTTTGACTTCAGAGCTGAGACCAGAGAAGCACATCCTTCCTCTGTGAATAGACAGCCTGACAGCCTGCAAAGAGTCAAATCATATTAAAACCACACTGCTATTCGTTGGTGTTGAGTCATTTTCTTTCCAAGTGAGTAGATAACATCTTTCTAAACACTAATAAAGTAATCCTTATGATGTCATGATTGAGAAGGATCATGAATGAATCATGAATAATAATGAGTGAGAAAGTTACAGAGGCTACAACAAAATATGCTAACCTCTCACCATTACCTTCAAATAAAAGGTGACATTCTGTACTGTCACCTAATATGAAACATGTTATCTCAAATCGAAAATGCAAGAGCATAGAACCAAATGTAAAACTGTAAGCTTCACTGTCCAAACACATATGGTGTGGACTATGTGTGCCTGGTAAACACATGTGGATCTGGTGAACAGTTATAACTTGTTGACCAACTACAGGAATTCTGACCTCAGAGTCTCCAGTTTACAGTGGGGATTCCCCAGGACAGCAGAGAGCAGCTTCACTCCTGAATCCTTCATGACATTGTTACTCAGATCCAGCTCTCTCAGGTGTGAGGGGTTTGACCTCAGAGCTGAGACCAGAGAAGCACAGCCTTCCACTGAGAGTCCACAGAATGACAGCCTGCAAAGATATCATCATGATTTCACAAACACACTGTTAATTTAACACCAGTAGTGTAGAAGAACAATGGCAGATGCATTTGGTTTATTCTCTTAAACAACATACAGTGGGTATTTAGTCAGCCACCAATTGTGCAAGTTCTCCCACTTAAAAAGATGAGAGAGGCCTGTAATTTTCATCATAGGTACACGTCAACTATGACAGACAAATTGAGAATTTTCTTCCCAGAAAATCACATTGGAGGATTTGTAATGAATTTATTTGCAAATTATGGTGTAAAATAAGTATTTGGTCACCTACAAACAAGCAAGATTTCTGGCTCTCACAGACCTGTAACTTCTTATTTAAGAGGCTCCTCTGTCCTCCACTCGTTACCTGTATTAATGGCACCTGTTTGAACTTGTTATCAGTATAAAAGACACCTGTCCACAACCTCAAACAGTCACACTCCAAACTCCACTATGGCCAAGACCAAAGAGCTGTCAAAGGACACTAGAAACAACATTGTAGACCTGCACCAGGCTGGGAAGACTGAATCTGCAATAGGTAAGCAGCTTGGTTTGAAGAAATCAACTGTGGGAGCAATTATTAGGAAATGGAAGACATACAAGACCACTGATAATCTCCCTCGATCTGGGGCTCCACGCAAGTTCTCAACCCGTGGGGTCAAAATGATCACAAGAACGGTGAGCAAAATCCCAGAACCACACGGGGGGACCTAGTGAATGACCTGCAGAGAGCTGGGACCAAAGTAACAAAGCCTACCATGAGTAACACACAACGCCGCCAGGGACTCAAATCCTGCAGTGCCAGATGTGTCCCTCTGCTTAAGCCAGTACATGTCCAGGCCCGTCTGAAGTTTGCTAGAGTGCATTTGGATGATCCAGAAGAGGATTGGGAGAATGTCATATGGTCAGATGAAACCAAAATATAACTTTTTGGTAAAAACTAAACTCGTCGTGTTTGGAGGACAAAGAATGCTGAGTTGCATCCAAAGAATACCATACCTATTGTGACGCATGGGAGTGGAAACATCATGCTTTGGGGCTGTTTTTCTGCAAAGGGACCAGTACGACTGATCCGTGTAAAGGAAAGAATGAATGGGGCCATGTATCGTGAGATTTTGAGTGAGAACCTTGAGTGAAAACATCACTGCTCTAGAGGAGATCTGCATGGAGGAATGGGCCAAAATACCAGCAACAGTGTGTGAAAACCTTGTGAAGACTTACAGAAAACGTTTGACCTGTGTCATTGCCAAAAAAGGGTATATAACAAAGTATTGAGAAACTTTTGTTATTGACCAAATACTTATTTTACACCATAATTTGCAAATACATTCATTAAAAATCCTACAATGTGATTTTCTGGATTAATTTTTCTCATTTTGTCTGTCATAGTTGACGTGTACCTATGATGAAAATTACAGGCCTCTCTCATCTTTTTAAGTGGGAGAATTTGCAAAATTGGTGGCTGACTAAATACTTTTTTCCCCACTGTATATATTTGGGGGCATGATAACGTTCAGTGGGTGGCTATAGCTACAGTATATATATGTTAGGGAGCAGGATAACGTTCAGAGATTGGCTATAGCTACAGTATATATATTTGGGAGTAGGATAAAGTTCAGTGGTTGGCTATAGCTACAGTATATATATGTTAGGGAGCAGGATAACATTCAGTGGTTGGCTAAAGCTACAGTATATATATATGGGAGCAGGATAACGTTCAGTGGTTGGCTATAGCTACAGTATATATATTTGGGAGCAGGATAACGTTCAGTGGTTGGCTATAGCTACAGTATATATATTTGGGAGCAGGATAACGTTCAGTGGTTGGCTATAGCTACAGTATATATATTTGGGAGCAGGATAACGTTCAGTGGTTGGCTATAGCTACAGTATATATATTTGGGAGCAGGATAACGTTCAGTGGTTGGCTATAGCTACAGTATATATATATATTTGGGAGCAGGATAACGTTCAGTGGTTGGCTATAGCTACAGTATATATATATATATATATGTTAGGGAGCAGGATAACGTTCAGTGGTTGGCTATAGCTACAGTATATATATTTGGGAGCAGGATAACGTTCAGTGGTTGGCTATAGCTACAGTATATATATTTGGGAGCAGGATAACGTTCAGTGGTTGGCTATAGCTTCAGTATATATATTTGGGAGCAGGATAACGTTCAGTGGTTGGCTATAGCTACAGTATATATATATATATATTTGGGAGCAGGATAACGTTCAGTGGTTGGCTATAGCTACAGTACATATATTTGGGAGCAGGATAACGTTCAGTGGTTGGCTATAGCTACAGTATATATATTTGGGAGCAGGATAACGTTCAGTGGTTGGCTATAGCTACAGTATATATATATATTTGGGAGCAGGATAACGTTCAGTGGTTGGCTATAGCTACAGTATATATATTTATATATGTTAGGGAGCAGGATAACGTTCAGAGGTTGGCTATAGCTACAGTATATATATTTGGGAGTAGGATAACGTTCAGTGGTTGGCTATAGCTACAGTATATATATTTGGGAGCAGGATAACGTTCAGTGGTTGGCTATAGCTACAGTATATATATTTGGGAGCAGGATAACGTTCAGTGGTTGGCTATAGCACAATTGGTGGCTGACTAAATAGTTTTTTCCCCCACCGTTTATATTAATCTTCTGTCTCCTAGAATTGCATGGTCATATTGTTATACTAATGTGAACGCCAATGCACTGATTCAGTAAGTTTTTCAATTAAATATTATACATTATATACATATATTTCTCTAAACTGAATATTTCTTCCTGATGATTAGTACTTAAATGTCATTTTATGTACTCACAGAGCAGCTCTGGAAGCTTTGACCACTGGCAGCAGCCTCAGAAGACCTTCCTCTGATCTGGAGTATTTCTTCGGGTCAAACACATCCAGCTCCTTTTCTGAAGTCAGCAAAACAAAGACCAGAGCTGACAACTGTGCAGGTGACAGTTTGACTTCTGAGAGACTTCCTGATCTCAGGTAGCTTTGGATCTCCTCCACTAGAGAATGGTCATTCAGTTCATTCAGACAGTGGAACAGATTGATGCACCTCTCTGGAGAGGGATTCTCCCTGATCTTCTCCTTGATGTACTTGACTGTTTCTTCATGGCTCTGTGAGCTGCTTCTTGTCTTTGTCAGTAGACCTCGTGAGTGCTTCTGATTGGACTCCAGTGAGAGGCCCAGAAGGAAGCGGAGGAAAAGGTCCAGGTTTCCCGTCTCACTTTGTAAGGCTTTATCCACAGCACTCTTGTAGACAGTAACTTCAGTAACTTGCGGTTCGGCCATTAGATTCTCATTGTTGTTGATGAATGAGAGGAACACATATACAGCAGCCAGAAACTCCTGAATGCTCAGATGCACAAAGCAGTACACCTTGTCCTGGTACAGCACACATTCCTCTTTAAAGAGCTGTGTGCACAATCCTGAGTACACTGAGGCTTCATTGACATCAATGCCAGCCTCTTTCAGGTCTTCTTCATAGAAAATCAGATTGCCCTTCACAAGCTGTTGAAAAGCCAGTTTTCCCAGTGACAGAATGCTCTCTTTATTCCAGTGTGGACCTGTCTCTTCTTTCCCAATATACTTTTCATTCTTCTGTTTGGTATGAAACACCACAAGGTGTGAGTACATCTCAGTCAGAGTCTTGGGCATCTCTTCTCTCTGGTCTGTACTCAACATGTGTTCAAGGACTGTTGCAGAAATCCAACAGAAGACTGGAATGTGGCACATGATGTGGAGGCTCCTTGATGTCTTTATGTGTGAGATGATTCTGCTGGCCAGGTCCTCATCACTGAATCTCTTCCTGAAGTACTCCTCCTTCTGTGGGTCATTGAACCCTCGTACCTCTGTCACCTGGTCAACACACCCTGAAGGGATCTTATTGGCTGCTGCAGGTCGGGTAGTTACCCAGAGGAGAGCAGAGGGAAGCAGATTTCCCTTGATGAGATTTGTCAGCAGAACATCCACTGAGGTTGACTCTGTGACGTCACAACAGATCTTGTTCTTCTGGAAGTCTAGGGGCAGTCGGCACTCATCCAGACCATCAAAGATGAACAGAACTTTGTACTTGTCGTAGTTGGAGATCCTTGATTCTTTGGTTTCGATTGAGAAGTGATTGAGAAGTTTAATCAAAGTGTGTTTTTCCTTTTTCATCAAATTCAGCTCCCGAAAAGGGAATGAAAATACAAAATGGACATCCTGATTTGCTTTTCCTTCAGCCCAGTCCAGAATGAACTTCTGCACAGAGACTGTTTTTCCAATGCCAGCGACTCCCTTTGTCAGCACAGTTCTGATACGTTTGTCTTGTCCAGTTAAGGGTTTGAAGATGTCGTTACATTTGATTGCAGTCTCTGGTCTTGCTTGTTTCCTGGTTGTTGTCTCAATCTGTCTCAGCTCATGTTCATTATTGACCTCTCCTGTTCCACCCTCTGTGATGTAGAGCTCTGTGTAGATCTTATTGAGAAGTGTTGGGTTTCCTTGTTTAGCGATCCCCTCAAATACACATTGAAACTTCTTCTTTAGATTAGATTTGAGTTCACGTTGGCAAATCACAACAAGCACATCTGAATAAAGAAATAACACAGAGGATATTAATATTACATCTCTTTTAATGCCTACAGTATTATGAACTGACTGTATGAATGTGTAAATGTTAAATGATGTGACTGATTATATTATTATTATTATTATTATTATTATTATTATTATTATTATTATTATTATTATTATTATTATTAGGTATTACTGATGGTATCATTAATGTTGTCTATCTAAATGTTTAATGCATTCCACACTGGAGTGACTGATTCTATTACTATTATTATTTGGTATTACTGAATGTATCATTAATCTCTCTCTCTGTCTCTTTCTCTCTCAGACTGGTGTGACTGATTTATATCATTATTGGTATAATCTCTCTCTTTCTCTCTCTCTCTCTCTCTCTCTCTTATTAATGTTGTCTCTCCTCTGTCTCTCCTGTTCTCTCTGTCTAAATTAATCAACACAACACATTCCGCTGCTACTTGATGAGGTCACTAGTTGTTAAGTTAAGGCAGCTACAATATCATTGAGTTACACAGCTACTTTAGCTGTACTTTAGCTACAGCTTTTAAATGTTCTAAAACAGCATTCAACATGAGGCAGACAGCTCTTACTTTTCTCCAGTGTGTCAGCAAGCTCCTTCTGGTTCATTTTCAGAATCTCTGACTCTGATCTCTCCTGTTGGTTTCTGTGGACAAAACATGAGATTACATCTCCTCATCCAGGGAGTGCACACACACACACACACACATACACACAGACACACACACACACACACACACACACACACACACACACACACACACACACACACACACACACACACACACACACACACACACACACACACACACACACACACACAGGGAGGGAATGTAGTGTTTGTTTAATATTGTTTTAGGACTATGATAATGGAAAAAAGGATTAGCCTATGGATTATGAAAACAACAAAAATAAATGGGAAAATGGGAGAGGAGAAATGACTAGAGACAGTGTTGTTTAACTCACTGACCGTGACCCATGACTTCTTCTTACCTTTGTTCAGTAGAAAAGTCTCCCTCTCTAAACTCTATAGGATGATCCATAGACCAGTCACTCTTCATGGACACACAGCTGGGTACAGGGGAGGCTGGTCTCTCCTGCTTGATTGGACTTCAACACAACAGAGACAAACATTACGTCTCTCATCTACTCTGAGCTCAGATGGGGAAACTTAAGAAGAGTTTAATTCCAAAACGCTATAAATCCATTTTCAGAAATGTTCGTAAATTAGCTTTTATTGTTTAAAGAAATTATGAAAGAGATTGGTGTGTTTTTTCACTAGCTAATCATGGCATGGGGTTGTTCAATGACAGACATGTATTTGTTTAAAATCTATCACTTGATGGTTTCATTTCAGAGACACCAAGAATCATGTTTTTATTGCAAAATGCTACATATCTGCCTCACTCTCAGAGAAATAAGTAGTACTGCTAGGTTTTACACAGTAATAATATATATCTGCCTTACTCTCCGAGAAATAAGTAGTACTGCTAGGTTTAACACAGTAATAATATATCTGCCTCACTCTCAGAGAAATAAGTAGTACTGCTAGGTTTTAAACAGTAATAATATATCTGCCTCACTCTTAGAGAAATAAGTAGTACTGCTAGGTTTTAAACAGTAATAATATATTTCTGCCTCACTCTCAGAGAAATAAGTAGTACTGCTAGGTTTTACACAGTAATAATATATCTGCCTCACTCACAGAGAAATAAGTAGTACTGCTAGGTTTTACACAGTCAAATGTGACCGACCGGCTCGAACTTATGTAGCAACATTTGAAATTGTGTTTTTTACATTGGATAAAAGTAGAGACTCAGCTAGAAAAAGGTATATCATACACTACAGTTGAGGAACAATGGGAAAGTAATTCTGCTTTGAAAGATGATAAACTTGTGACCTACATTTTGAGAAAATGGCCTTTGAATGTTTTGGTTCACCTACTGGAGAGCTCTTCTTTATCTACAGTGGTATTACTTTGGCAGATAATGTCACCCATCTAAATAAATAGTTTTTTTAATATATATAGTTAACTAAATGTATGGTGTTTTTGGTTTATGTCAGTTTCATTGTTTGTTATGCTATAAATGGTTATTTTATGGTTGTAAGTGGTACAATTAACTAATTAATTAATTACTACTTTAGTAAGGATATACTTTATTCAGTACTACTGCAGTTGCTAAATAATTCCAATCGATGGCAGCATAAGACCACAAATGACATTTCAGAAGATCAGTTTTAGTTTTCTCCCTGGATACACCACCACTCCCCCTCACAGGAAAACCCCTGCTCACGCTTTTTACTGTCCCTTTCCACACTGCTAACGCAAGAGGAACGACTGAAAAAGCATTTAACAGATTACTGTGAAATAATATAATGATGATCCATGTTTATTATTACCTGTTTTTATGCACATGTTTTGAAATTATACTTGATTACTATAACGATTATCAATAAGCCTGAACATTAATTTAGTCACCTCTGGTTGAGAAAACCGTATTTTCCTGGTACATTCATTGTCAGATTCATCAACCAGCAGCGAGCACTCTGCCTTCTAGCACAAGCGAGGGGCATGTTGAGGTACATTTGCTAACCGCGAGGGTTGCATGATGTAATTTATTGGTGGGCTGGAAGACGCACTCTTGTCTTATCTATTCCGAGGTTGTTTAATCGTAATATTAGATATTTTAAAATGCATGTATACTAGGGTTGAGGTTGGAGCATCTGACTAGTGATTATTTACCCGGGGTTCAACACCTGCTATAGTCACTATTTAATTGCTCTTCCAAAAGCAACACAGGCCTAATACGTGATATATAGCTAACTAAAGTAATGAGTGACCATTTTAGAAAATCATGGGACACATAGTATTTGGTTGCATGCTATTTTATGTCAATCATATTGCTGCTTGTAGCCTATAACTGATGTTTCGTGGTCTTATGCTGCCATCTATTGGGAATATTTAGCAATTAAAAGTTATTAATTCACGTACAGACATTGGTGAGGCAGCTGAGAAATAAAGTGTATTAGATCAGTCTCAAACCTGCCCCACGCCAATTGCTGGACTTTCACACAGAGGTTACTAGGTCACCCAATTCAAACCACATTTGAAAAATAAAACGAATATTTCTTATTGATCAATTTTTCTGTCTTGCAATTATAAATATAATAAAATAACAATAAAATAATCAAAACGCTATTTAATACTATAATTGTATTTACTAAGATAATATTATTACTAAAATAGTTTCTAAAAGTGTTCTAGGCTACCCTACCCTAGAATTAGGGTTACGGTTAATGCTGAAATAGGTTATAAGTAGGGTAAGAGTTTCTGTATAGCACTTTGTGACATCTGCTGGTGTAAAAGGGGCTTCATAAATACATTTGATTGATTGTTAGGTTTAGGGTTTATATGGCAAAAAACAGTATGTGTTTATGGCACTCTTGCTCCTCCTTGTGGCCGTATGTGGGTACTACATAACTCATTCGTTACATTTATATATATTTTTTGTCACGGGTCTCCTGGTCGCGGCTGGCTACAACAGTCTGGATTCGAACCAGGATCTCTAGTGGCCTTAGACCACTGCGGGAGACCTGACACGTCATGACACTTGCTAGGCTTAGGCTCATAATCTGAGGTAGCAACTGCGTCAGATCTACAAATCCATTAGCTAGACCACCAGATTAGACAACAATCACCCCATTATACCCATTTAGTTTGCAACTCAGTGAACCTGCGCAGCATTCACTCAATTTGATGCCTACAAACTAAGATTTTGATGCATATCAAATTACCCAGCAGCCATTTAGAAACAACAAGTCGTCAAAAAAAATGTTATTTCTTAATTAAAAAATGTCTTCTGGCTGTTTAAATCGGCCACATCTTGAAAAAGAGGACAGAGACATGCGTTTTGTTTAGATTGTACACTTTTTTCTTAAAACAAATATGGTTAACCATGACCAGAAAATGTTAAATATTTGATGGCTATCCGCCAGCCATCGCCTCTAAAACTGTGTCTCACCTCACTATTGGTGACCACAACATGTACTCAGGTGAACAGTGTGCGCGCTCACCAAGTAGCTGTAACCTTGTTAATAATCAGTTACCTGAGGTAAACCTACAGGGTTAATGCTCACCAAGTAGCCGTAACCTTGTTAATAATAAGTTACCTGAGGTAAATCTACAGGGTTAACGCTCACCAAGTAGCCGTAACCTTGTTAATAATAAGTTACCTGAGGTAAACCTACAGGGTCAACGCAGGCAGGTCTCATTGATAACAATAGTGAAGCTGGCATTGTGACGCAGAACAATGGACTGGGAATAGAACGTTCTGAAGGCGAGTCGGTGCCACGGAGCTCAATAGAACTAATGGGAGCTGGTAGGGTGAAAAATGCCCTAAATTAAGGCCTGTTTTTTTGTGATTACTTCATAACCAGGGACAGAAGGTAATATTATGAAACTGGGCTCCATGGCGGATGCAATGAACTAATTTTATCAGAAATAAATGTTGTAAAAAATGTAACTTGAGGCGCCCCGAAAATAATATTCAAAAGTTCAGTCCTTGGACACAGAGGGGTTAAACACTAAAGTTACCGTCCATCTAGTGAAGAGAGGAGAACCGGACAGAGGGAGCGTAGCCAGCATCCGTCAACGAGAGAGGGAGAAGTCCTCCACGGTATTTAACAGGTGTAAGAAACAACCAGGGAGCTACATCGGTCCACAAGAAATGCAGGCAGCCGGTGATGATGTAGTGGTAGCCAGGATAACTAGGATGCTGCTGGTAGAGTAGCTAGCTTAGCTAGCTGTACCGACTAGCTTGGCTAGCTAGCAGGTCATTCGTTTGTCCCTCGAGGATGATGACGAATCCGGTGAACCACACAATTAAACAAGGATTGCGAGTGAAAAGGATCTGGCTACACTCATACTGTCACTGACTATTACGCAAAAAAGCAAATTGAACAATAAACTTCGGTGTCTCAACACTGTAACGAACTCCGTTGTTGTTCCCCAAGATCACCTCAGCCCACTCTGTGCGTAACTGGACAATATGCTTGGCGCCAAACCGTACGCGGGCGCGGGCAGTTCTGGGCGTGGACGCGGACAGTTCCACAACGCGGACATGAGCACTGCCAAACAATAAACTAAACCAGGTCTTTAAAGTCAGGTACATTAGTACTATTCATTTTTTATTATGTAAAACAAAAATTAATAGTTTTTTAAAACAATATTTTGAGATCTGGGCCCGTATCCACAAAGAGTCTCAGAGTAGAAAATTGGTCCTCTCTCTCCCAGACAGACTCATTTTAGACCACTAACCCCTAAACAGAGATACAGCATGTTGGTTGTGGTTAACACAGTGACAACTAATTCTTGAATGTACATCTGCCTCACTCTCAGAGAAATAAGTAGTACTGCTTGGTTGTACACAGTCAAATGTAACAAATAACAAAAAAAATTATAAAGAACTGTACACATGATACATTTGTAACATCAATATTAAAAATTGTTTAAAAAAATAAATCCAGTAATATGAGATCTGTATGTAAAACATTTAGCAGATGTTTTTGTCCAGGGCCTGGTATCCCAAAAGCATCTTAAGGCTAAGTTCATTATTAGAACCTTCGTAGGCGCATTGTTAAATCTCTGAGCTGTTTCCCAAAACCATCGTTATTAACGTTGCACTTGAAAACGCTCATAGTCTAACACCTGCCTCAGACCACTTGTAGAACAGCCAAGTGCGTCGTTAGATGCTTTTTTGCCCTCCCGCGTCACTTTATACACAGAAGATCTCCGCTAAACATAGAATCACATGGTTTATCCATCTCTCTGTGACCGCCGATAAATTCAGAACAAAGTTGACTACAAATACAAAGTTGCAAATGTCTTTGCAATTGATGCAAACAAGCGACGTATAAAATGATGATTAGTTCAAATTGACAGATTAATTTATTTAACTAATTTTGAGGTAGGAAGTGCTTCTGTTACCAAGTAACCTGCTGGAATAGGCTACTGAGAACGGGGTCATAATTTCAATCAATGAATCAAATATTAATAATATGGATATGAACTGATTAGGACAATGCTTGTCAACAACAGCCAGGTAATTTCTTTTTTTACCTGTTGCCTAATATCCCTCTCTCTCTCTCTCTCTCTCTCTCTCTCTCTCTCTCTCTCTCGCTCTCTCTCGCTCTCTCTCTCTCTCTCTCTCTCTCACACACACACACACACACACACACACACACACACACACACACACACACACACCTGCTGTCTCAACCTCTGAATGATCGACTATGAAAAGGCAACTGAAATTTACTCCCTGTTGCACCCTCTATAACCACAGTGATTATTATTTGACCCTGCTAGTCATCTATGAACATTTGAACATCTTGAAGAATGATCTGGCCTTAATGGCCATGTACTGTTATAATCTCCACCCGGCACAGCCAGAAGAGGACTGGCCACCCCTCAGAGCCTGGTTCCTCTCTAGGTTTCTTCCTAGGTTCCTGCCTTTCTAGGGAGTTTTTCCTAGCCACAGTGCTTCAACATCCGAACATGCGCTGTTCGGCACGAGACGACCGTTAGAGCCAATGATGTGTTTCTGCCAATGACCTTAAAATCAAATTGTATTTCTCGCATGCGCTGAATACAACAGCTGTACACTTTACCGTGAAATGGTTACTAACCAGCCCTTTCCCAACAATGCAGTTAAAACTTAAGAAAAATTAGCTAAATAAAAAAAGGAAATAGTAACATAATGATATAACAATAATGAGGCTATAAGGAGTACCAGTACTGAGTCAATGTGCAGGGTACCAGGTAGTTGAGGTAATAACTAGACTATATACAATGAGTACCAGTACTGAGTCAATGTGCAGGGGTACCAGGTAGTTGAGGTAATAACTAGACTATATACAAGGAGTACCAGTACTGAGTCAATGTGCAGGGTACCAGGTAGTTGAGGTAATAACTAGACTATATACAAGGAGTACCAGTACTGAGTCAATGTGCAGGGTACCAGGTAGTTGAGGTAATAACTAGACTATATACAAGGAGTACCAGTACTGAGTCAATGTGCAGGGGTACCAGGTATTTGAGGTAATAACTAGACTATATACAAGGAGTACCAGTACTGAGTCAATGTGCAGGGGTACCAGGTAGTTGAGGTAATAACTAGACTATATACAAGGAGTACCAGTACTGAGTCAATGTGCAGGGTACCAGGTAGTTGAGGTAATAACTAGACTATATACAAGGAGTACCAGTACTGAGTCAATGTGCAGGGGTACCAGGTAGTTGAGGTAATATGTACATGTAGGTAGGGGTAAAAGTGACTAGGCAATCAGGATAGAGATTACATCTCCTCATCCAGGGAGTGCACACACACACACACTCACTGACACACACACACACACACACACACACACACACACACACACACACACACTGTTGTGTTTGTTTGATAATGTTTCAGGACTATGAAAATGGAAAAAAGGATTAGCCTATGGATTATGAAAACAACAAAAATAAATGGGAAAATGGGAGAGGAGAAATAACTAGAGACAGTGTTGTTTAACTCACTGACCATGACCCATGAGTTCTTCTTACCTCTGTTCAGTAGAAAAGTCTCCCTCTCTAAAGGTCATAGGATGAGCCATAGACTGGTCACTCTTCATGGACACACAGCTGGGTACAGGGGAGGCTGGTCTCTCCTGCTTGATTGGACTTCAACACAACAGAGACAAACATTACATCTCTCATCTACTCTGAGCTCAGATGGGGGAACATAAGAAGAGTTTCATTCCAAAACGCTATATATCCATTTTCAGAAATGTTGGTCCATTAGCTTTTATTGTTTAAAGAAATGATTAAACCACTACAAGGCTTTATAAAGGTGTCTAAAGTGTGTAATTTCCACTTTAAAATGTCAGACTTGATTTTCCCTGATGAAAAATGTATGAACCCCTACAGAAAATATCCCTTAATTATAATCCACCTAAAAATACACATTTGCTATTGCTGCAGGATTATGTTTCTGCTGTGAGAAACTGGGTCAAATTAAGATATGGCATCTGTAAATGCATTCATCTTAAGGTAGCTAGGTGAGACGACCACGTATCACAGTCAAATATACAGGATACGAACATTACATTCCAGCTAAACAATGGTTTTAAATCACATCTCAAATCTACAATAGTTACATTGAAGGTACCTATTAGTAATCATTTCTGATGAAAAATCACAAATGTGATTTTCTTTCTCCTATATAGCATTTTCGAATATAAATTCTTAAACAATATTTTCAGCTCACCTCTTAGTTTTGGTGTCATGTTCCCCAAAGAGACTCATTTTAGAGGCAGGGACCCCCTCCTCTCTCTCCCCAGAGAGACTCCTTTTAGAGCACTGACCCCTAAACAGAGATGCAGCATCTTGGTTGCGGTTAACACAGTGTTCTCTTTTATTCATAATCTCTCAGAAATAAAACATTAAGTAACAGACACATCCAAACAGTCAGGTTATTTAATGCAATGACTTTTTCTAGCCCAATAACTACTCAAAACCCACCCACAAGGCCTGAAAACTAGGCCAAAACATAGCCCCTGATAGGCCTACATCTTATTTCAGACAGCCTCCAGTAGCCTGGGCAAGATGTAAGCTGAATGATTTAGCAGCTTGCTTAGTTCAAATTGACAGATTCATTTATTTAACATGAATAGCAAGACGATGTTGAGGTAGGAAGTGCTTCTGTTGCCCAGTAGCCTGCTGGAATAGGCTACTGAGGATGGGGTCGTAATTTCAATCAATGAATCCAATATTAATAATATGGATATGAACTGAATAGGTCCATGCTTGTCAACAACAGCCAGGTTATTTTTTTACCTGTAGCCTAATCTGGCTGACTGTTACCCTTTCTCTCTCTCTCTCTCTCTCTCTCTCTCTCTCTCTCTCTCTCTCTCTCTCGCTCTCTCCCGCTCTCTCTCGCTCTCTCTCTTGCTCTCTCTCTCTCTCTCTCTCTCTCTCTCTCTCTCTCTCTCTCTCTCTCTCTCTCTCTCTCTCTCCTCTCTCTCTCTCTCTCTCTCTTCTCTCTCTCCTCTCTCTCTCTCTCTCTCTCTCTCTCTCTCTCTCTCTCTCTCTCTTTCTCTCTCTCTCTCTCTCTTCTCTCTCTCTCTCTCTCTCCCTCTCTCTCTCTCTCTCTCTCTCGCTCTCTCTCTCTCTCTCTCTCTCACACACACACACACACACACCTGCTGTCTCAACCTCTGAATGCTCGACTATGAAAAGGCAACTGACATTCACTCCTGAGATGCTGACCTGTTGCACCCTCTATAACCACTGTGATTATTATTTGACCCTGCTGGTCGTCTATGAACATTTGAATATTTTGAAGAACGATCTGGCCTTAATGGCCATGTACTGTTATAATCTCCCCCCAGCACAGCCAGAAGAGGACTGGCCACCCCTCAGAGCCTGGTTCCTCTCTAGGTTTCTTCCTAGGTTCCTGCCTTCCTAGGGAGTTTTTCCTAGCCACCGTGCTTCAACATCCGAACATGCGCTGTTCGGCACGAGTTGACCGTTAGAGCCAAATACGTGTTTCTGCCAATAACCTTCAAATCAAATTGTATTTCTCACATGCGCTGAATACAACAGCTGTACACTTTACCGTGAAATGCTTACTAACGAGCCCTTTCCCAACAATGCAGTTAAAAAGTATGAAAAATTAGCTAAATAAAAAAAGGAAATAGTAACACAATGAAATAACAATAATGAGGCTATAAGGAGTACCAGTACTGAGTCAATGTGCAGGGTACCAGGTAGTTGAGGTAATAACTAGACTATATACAAGGAGTACCAGTACTGAGTCAATGTGCAAGGGTACCAGGTAGTTGAGGTAGTAATGAGGCTATAAGGAGTACCAGTACTGAGTCAATGTGCAGGGGTACCAGGTAGTTGAGGTAATAACTAGACTATATACAAGGAGTACCAGTACTGAGTCAATGTGCAGGGTACCAGGTAGTTGAGGTAATAACTAGACTATATACAAGGAGTACCAGTACTGAGTCAATGTGCAGGGGTACCAGGTAGTTGAGGTAATAACTAGACTATATACAAGGAGTACCAGTACTGAGTCAATGTACAGGGGTACCAGCTAGTTGAGGTAATAACTAGACTATATACAAGGAGTACCAGTACTGAGTCAATATGCAGGGGTACCAGGTAGTTGAGGTAATAACTAGACTATATACAAGGAGTACCAGTACTGAGTCAAAGTGCAGGGGTATCAGGTAGTTGAGGTAATAACTAGACTATATACAAGGAGTACCAGTACTGAGTCAATGTACAGGGGTACCAGGTAGTTGAGGTAATAACTAGACTATATACAATGAGTACCAGTAATGAGTCAATGTACAAGGGTACCAGGTAGTTGAGGTAATAACTAGACTATATACAAGGAGTACCAGTACTGAGTCAATGTACAGGGGTACCAGGTAGTTGAGGTAATAACTAGACTATATACAAGGAGTACCAGTACTGAGTCAATGTCCAGGGGTACCAGGTAGTTGAGGTAATAACTAGACTATATACAAGGAGTACCAGTACTGAGTCAATGAGCAGGGGTTCCAGGTAGTTGAGGTAATAACTAGAATATATACAAGGAGTACCAGTACTGAGTCAATGTGCAGGGTACCAGGTAGTTGAGGTAATAACTAGACTATATACAAGGAGTACCAGTACTGAGTCAATGTGCAGGGGTACCAGGTAGTTGAGGTAATAACTAGACTATATACAAGGAGTACCAGTACTGAGTCAATGTGCAGGGTACCAGGTAGTTGAGGTAATAACTAGACTATATACAAGGAGTACCAGTACTTAGTCAATGTCCAGGGTACCAGGTAGTTGAGGTAATAACTAGACTATATACAAGAAGTACCAGTACTGAGTCAATGTGCAGGGGTACCAGGTAGTTGAGGTAATAACTAGATTATATACAAGGAGTACCAGTACTGAGTCAATGTGCAGGGGTACCAGGTAGTTGAGGTAAAAACTAGACTATATACAAGGAGTACCAGTACTGAGTCAATGTGCAGGGGTACCAGGTAGTTGAGGTAATAACTAGACTATATACAAGGAGTACCAGTACTGAGTCAGGTAGGGGAGGGAATGGCCGGCAGGGATGTAGCTCAGTTGATAGAGCATGGCGTTTGCAACGCCAGGGTTGTGGGTTCGTTTCCTACGGGGGGCCAGTATAAAAAAAATATGTAATCACTAACTGTAAGTCACTCTGGATAAGAGCGTCTGCTAAATGACTAAAATGTAAATGTAAATGTAATGTGCAGGGGTACCAGGTAGTTGAGGTAATATGTACATGTAGGTAGGGGTAAAAGTGACTAGGCAATCAGGATAGAGATTACATCTCCTCATCCAGGGAGTGCACACACACACACACTCACTGACACACACACACACACACAAACACACACACACACACACACACACACACACACACACACACACACAGGGACTGTTGTGTTTGTTTGATAATGTTTCAGGACTATGAAAATGGAAAAAAGGATTAGCCTATGGATTATGAAAACAACAAAAATAAATGGGAAAATGGGAGAGGAGAAATGACTAGAGACAGTGTTGTTTAACTCACTGACCATGACCCATGAGTTCTTCTTACCTTTGTTCAGTAGAAAAGTCTCCCTCTCTAAAGGTCATAGGATGAGCCATAGACTGGTCACTCTTCATGGACACACAGCTGGGTACAGGGGAGGCTGGTCTCTCCTGCTTGATTGGACTTCAACACAACAGAGACAAACATTACATCTCTCATCTACTCTGAGCTCAGATGGGGAAACAAGAGTTTCATTCCAAAACGCTATATATCCATTTTCAGAAATGTTGGTCCATTAGCTTTTATTGTTTAAAGAAATGATTAAACCACTACAAGGCTTTATAAAGGTGTCTAAAGTGTGTAATTTCCACTTTAAAATGTCAGACTTGATTTTCCCTGATGAAAAATGTATGAACCCCTACAGAAAATATCCCTTAATTATAATCCACCTAAAAATACACATTTGCTATTGCTGCAGGATTATGTTTCTGCTGTGAGAAACTGGGTCAAATTAAGATATGGCATCTGTAAATGCATTCATCTTAAGGTAGCTAGGTGAGACGACCACGTATCACAGTCAAATATACAGGATACGAACATTACATTCCAGCTAAACAATGGTTTTAAATCACATCTCAAATCTACAATAGCTACATTGAAGGTACCTATTAGTAATCATTTCTGATGAAAAATCACAAATGTGATTTTCTTTCTCCTATATAGCATTTTCGAATATAAATTCTTAAACAATATTTTCAGCTCACCTCTTAGTTTTGGTGTCATGTTCCCCAAAGAGACTCATTTTAGAGGCCCCCTCCTCTCTCTCCCCAGAGATACTCCTTTTAGAGCACTGACCCCTAAACAGAGATCCAGCATGTTGGTTGCGGTTAACACAGTGTTCTCTTTTATTCATAATCTCTCAGAAATAAAACATTAAGTAACAGACACATCCAAACAGTCAGGTTATTTAATGCAATGACTTTTTCTAGCCCAATAACTCCTCAAAACCCACCCACAAGGCCTGAAAACTAGGCCAAAACATAGCCCCTGATAGGCCTACATCTTATTTCAGACAGCCTCCAGTAGCCTGGGCAACATGTAGGCAAGATGTAAGCTGAATGATTTAGCAGCTTGCTTGCTTCAAATTGACAGATTCATTTATTTAACATGAATAGCAAGACGATTTTGAGGTAGGAAGTGCGTCTGTTGCCCAGTAGCCTGCTGGAATAGGCTACTGAGGATGGGGTCGTAATTTCAATCAATGAATCAAATATTAATAATATGGATATGAACTGAATAGGCCCATGCTTGTCAACAACAGCCAGGTTATTTTTTTACCTGTAGCCTAATCTGGCTGACTGTTACCCTTTCTCTCTCTCTCTCTCTCTCTCTCTCTCTCTCTCTCTCTCTCTCTCTCTCTCTCTCTCTCTCTCTCTCTCTCTCTCTCTCTCTCTCTCTCTCTCTCTCTCTCTCTCTCTCTCTCGCTCTCTCGCTCTCTCTCGCTCTCTCCCGCTCTCTCTCGCTCTCTCTCGCTCTCTCTCGCTCTCTCTCTTGCTCTCTCGCTCTCTCTCTCTCGCTCTCTCTCTCTCGCTCTCACCTGCTGTCTCAACCTCTGAATGCTCGACTATGAAAAGGCAACTGACATTTACTCCTGAGATGCTGACCTGTTGCACCCTCTATAACCACTGTGATTATTATTTGACCTTGCTGGTCATCTATGAACATTTGAACATCTTGAAGAACGATCTGGCCTTAATGGCCATGTACTGTTATAATCTCCCCCCAGCACAGCCAGAAGAGGACTGGCCACCCCTCAGAGCCTGGTTCCTCTCTAGGTTTCTACCTAGATTACTGCCTTTCTAGGGTGTTTTTCCTAGCCACAGTGCTTCAACATCCAAGCATGCGCTGTTCGGCACGAGACGACCGTTAGAGCCAATGACGTGTTTCTGCCAATGACCTTCAAATCAAATTATATTTCTCACATGCGCTGAATACAACAGGTGTACACTTTACCGTGAAATGCTGACTAACGAGCCCTTTCCCAACAATGCAGTTAAAAAGTAAGAAAAATTAGCTAAATAAAAAAAGGAAATAGTAACACAATGAAATAACAATAATGAGGCTATAAGGAGTACCAGTACTGAGTCAATGTGCAGGGTACCAGGTAGTTGAGGTAATAACTAGACTATATACAATGAGTACCAGTACTGAGTCAATGTGCAGGGGTACCAGGTAGTTGAGGTAATAACTAGACTATATACAAGGAGTACCAGTACTGAGTCAATGTGCAGGGTACCAGGTAGTTGAGGTAATAACTTGACTATATACAAGGAGTACCAGTACTGAGTCAATGTGCAGGGGTACCAGGTAGTTGAGGTAATAACTTGACTATATACAAGGAGTACCAGTACTGAGTCAATGTGCAGGGGTACCAGGTAGTTGAGGTAATAACTAGACTATATACAAGGAGTACCAGTACTGAGTCAATGTACAGGGGTACCAGGTAGTTGAGGTAATAACTAGACTATATACAAGGAGTACCAGTACTGAGTCAAAGTGCAGGGTACCAGGAAGTTGAGGTAATAACTAGACTATATACAAGGAGTACCAGTACTGAGTCAATGTGCAGGGTACCAGGTAGTTGAGGTAATAACTAGACTATATACAAGGAGTACCAGTACTGAGTCAATGTGCAGGGGTACCAGGTAGTTGAGGTAATTGAGGTAATATGTACATGTAGGTAGGGTTAAAAGTGACTAGGCAATCAGGATAGAGATTACATCTCCTCATCCAGGGAGTGCTCACACACACACACACACACACACACACACACACACACACACACACACACACACACACACACACACACACACAGGGAGGGAATGTTGTGTTTGTTTAATATTCTTTTAGGACTATGAAAATGGAAAAAAAAGATTAACCTATGGATTATGAAAACAATAAAAAGAAATGGGAAAATGGGAGAGGAGAAATGACTAGAGACAGTGTTGTTTAACTCACTGACCATGACCCATGAGTTCTTCTTACCTTTGTTCAGTAGAACAGTATAGGAGGTTCCATAGACTTGTCACTCTTCATGGACACACAGCTGGGTACAGGGGAGGCTGGTCTCTCCTGCTTGATTGGGCTTCAACACAACAGAGACAAACATTACATATCTCATCTACTCTGAGCTCAGATGGGGAAACATAACAAGAGTTTCATTCCAAAACGCTATATATCCATATTCTGAAATGTTCGTAAATTAGCTTCTATTGTTTAAAGAAATGATCAAATAAATGGTTGTGTTTTCTCACTAGCTAATCATGGCATGGTGTTGTTCAATGACAGACATGTGTTTGTTTAAAATCGATCAATTAATGGCTTCATTTTAGAGAGACACATGTTTTTTTTTCTAATTTTCTGTTTGTGGTTTTAGACTGGGTTTCTATATAAGCACTTTGTGACAACTGCTGATGTAAAAAATTTCTTCTGGGAATGCATATGAAGCAAACCAGGCCAGGGTTTGGGGTTTGAGATGTCAACGAGATATACAAATGACTTCCTTAGTTGTTCATTTAGAAAATGTTCTGTCTTAAGTAGTTTAACAAACTGACACATTTTCATGTTAGTCAAAAACAACTTTATATCGAAGGAGTGCCTTTGATTTGACGGCCTGCACATGTGCAGTTCAGCACAAGACGACCATTAGAACCAATCAATTAACATTAATTGAGTCACCTCTGGTCGAGAAAATTGTATTTTTCTGGTACATTCATTGTCAGATTCATCAACCAGCAGCGAGCACTCTGCCTTCTAGCACAAGCGAGGGGCATGTTGAGGTACATTTGCTAACCGCAAGGGTTGCATGATGTAATTTATTGGCGGGCTGGAAGATGCACTCTTGTCTTTTCTATTCCGAGGTTGTTTACTCCCAATATCAGATATTAAGGTCATTTTTTATAATACATTACATTTACATTTTAGTCATTTAGCAGACGCTCTTATCCAGAGCGACTTACAGTTAGTGCATACATTATTTTATCGAACCCACAACCCTGGCGTTGCAAACGCCATGCTCTACCAACTGAGCTACATCCCCTGCCGGCCAAATCCCTCCCCTACCCTGGACGACGCTGGGCCAATTGTGCGCGCCGCCCCATGGGTCTCCCGGTCGCATGTAAACTAGGGTTGAGGTTAAAGCATCTGACTAGTGATTATTTACCCGGGGTTCAACACCTGCTATAGTCACTATTTAATTGCTCTTCCAAAAGCATCACAGGCCTAATGCGAGATATATAGCTAACTAAAGTAATGAGTGACCATCTTAGAAAATCATGGGACATATAGTCTTTGGTTGCATGCTATTTTATGTGAATCATATTGCTGCTTGTAGCCTATAACTGATGCTTCGTGGTCATATGCTGCCATCTATGGGAAATATTTAGCAATTAAAAGTGATTAATTCAAGTACAGACATTGGTGAGGAAGCTGAGAATAAAGTGTATTTTTCTTGTTAATTCCTTAGATCCGTCTCAAACCTGCCCCACCTATCCGATGCCATTTTCTGGACTTTCACATAGAGGTGAGTAGGTCACCCAGTTCAAACCACATTTGAAAAATAAAATAAATGTGTCTTGTTTATCAAGCGTTCTGCCTTGCAATAATAAATATCATAAAATAACTAATAACAACAAAAAAAAGCTAAATGCGTAAACAGGTTTTGATTAACAAAATTATCAAAATGCTATTTAATACTATAATTGCATTTACTAACATAATATTATTACTAAAATAGTTTCTAAAAGTGTTCTAGGCTACCCTACCCTTAAGGCTGAAATAGGTAATACGTAGGGTAAGAGTTTCTGTATAGCACTTTGTGACATCTGCTGGTGTAAAAAGGGCTTTATCAATACATTTGATTGATTGTTAGGTTTAGGGTTTTTATGGCCAAAAACAGTATTGTTTATAGCTCTCTTGCGCCTCCCTGTGGCCGTCTGTGGTTACTACATAACTAATTATTGACACTTGCTAGGCTCATAATCTGAGGTAGCAACTGCGTCAGATCTACAAATCCATTAGCTAGACCACCCGATTATACAACAATCACCCCATTATTTCCATTTGGTTTTCAATTCAGTGAACCTGTGCAGCACACACGTGACTTCCGTCTCGCTTCCGCATTGTCTCCGTGCTGCTCTGCTGTTTGTTGCTACTTGGCTACCTGCCAAACTATTCACGTTTTACTTTTAATAAACGTTTAATCAATCTCTGTGTTCAACAAATTTACCAACTTTTTAGTTTTGTCCTCACTCATCTTTTTTCGTTAAACTTTTTCACCCCGGACGTTTATCCCGAGACAGAAGAGTCATTTTCCTGTGCGTTTTAGCTGCCAACTTTACGTTATTTTCCTTTTTTCCATCGCAACTTGTTTCCCTTATTCAACTTTTTCACTCCGGACGCTTTATCTGGACATGGTTCATCAACATCTTCAACAGCCGAAGCTAAGTAGTAACATTAACATGATGTCTTCTAATTGCAGTCGCTGTACTCATAATATACAGGAGAATTCTCGCCTTACGGCGAGAATAGCTGTGCTACAAGCCCAGCTTCAGACGCAATCGTTAGGCAAGGGTAATATCAGTGTAGGAAAGGAAGAAACAGCGTCTGTGCCACCAGTAAGTACAGACAGTAACGTTAGTATAAATCCCCCGCACAGTCCCCGCAGCGGACAACTTTCTCATGGCTTCTGGAGGGAAATACTGTTGGAATGCTCAACCGGTGTCGCTCATTCAGCCGACAGAAACCTTCAACCGGTTTTCCCCATTATGTAGCGAGTCGGAGTCTGAGTCTGAGTCTTCTCTAGTCTCTACTCCTCCCGTTACGGGGTCTGAGACTCCGAAGGCTCCCACCATTAGCTCTGACAAATTGAAAACCCTAGTCATTGGCGACTCCATTACCCGCAGTATTAGACTTAAAACGAATCACCCAGCGATCATACACTGTTTACCAGGGGGCAGGGCTACCGACGTTAAGGCTAATCTAAAGATGGTGCTGGCTAAAGCTAAAACTGGCGAGTGTAGAGAGTATAGAGATATTGTTATCCACGTCGGCACCAACGATGTTAGGATGAAACAGTCAGAGGTCACCAAGTGCAACATAGCTTCAGCGTGTAAATCAGCTAGAAAGATGTGTCGGCATCGAGTAATTGTCTCTGGCCCCCTCCCAGTTAGGGGAAGTGACGAGCTCTACAGCAGAGTCTCAGCACTCAATCGCTGGTTGAAAACTGTTTTCTGCCCCTCCCAAAAGATAACATTTGTGGATAATTGGCCCTCTTTCTGGGACTCACCCACAAACAGGACCAAGCCTGACCTGCTGAGGAGTGACGGACTCCATCCTAGCTGGAGGGGTGCTCTCCTCTTATCTACCAACATAGATAGGGCTCTAACTCCTCTAGCCCCACAGTGAAATAGGGTGCAGGCCAGGCAGCAGGCTGTTAGCCAACCTGCCAGCTTAGTGGAGTCTGCCAATAGCATAGTCAGTGTAGTCAGCTCAGCCATACCCATTGAGACTGTGTCTGTGCCTCGACCTAGGTTGGGCAAAACTAAACATGGCGGTGTTCACCCTAGCAATCTTATTAGGATAAAGACCTCCTCCATTCCTGCCATTATTGAAAGAGATCGTGATACCTCACATCTCAAAATAGGGTTACTTAATGTTAGATCCCTCACTTCAAAGGCAGTCATAGTCAATGAACTAATCACTGATCATAATCTTGATGTGATTGGCCTGACTGAAACATGGCTTAAGCCTGATGAATTTGCTGTGTTAAATGAGGCCTCACCTCCTGGTTACACTAGTGACCATATTCCCCGTGCATCCCGCAAAGGCGGAGTTGTTGCTAACATTTACGATAGCAAATTTCAATTTACAAAAAAAAAAATGGCGTTTTCATCTTTTGAGCTTCTAGTCATGAAATCTATGCAGCCTACTCAATCACTTTTTATAGCTACTGTTTACAGGCCTCCTGGGCCATATACAGCGTTCCTCTCTGAGTTTCCTGAATTCCTATCAGACCTTGTAGTCATAGCAGATCATATTCTAATTTTTGGTGATTTTAATATTCACATGGAGAAGTCCACAGACCCACTCCAAAAGTCTTTCGGAGCCATTATCGACTCAGTGGGTTTTGTCCAACATGTCTCTGGACCTACTCACTGCCACAGTCATACTCTGGACCTAGTTTTGTCCCATGGAATAAATGTTGTAGATCTTAATGTTTTTCCACAAAATCCTGGACTATCGGACCACCATTTTATTACGTTTGCAATCGCAACAAATAATCTGCTCAGACCCCAACCAAGGAGCATCAAAAGTCGTGCTATAAATTCTCAGACAACACAAAAATTCATTGATGCCCTTCCAGACTCCTTCTGCCTACCCAAGGACGTCAGAGGACAAAAATCAGTTAACCACTTAACTGAGGAACTCAATTTAACCTTGCGCAATACCCTAGATGCAGTTGCACCCCTAAAAACGAAAAACATTTGTCATAAGAAACTAGCTCCCTGGTATACAGAAAATACCCGAGCTTTGAAGCAAGCTTCCAGGAAATTGGAACGGAAATGGCGCCACACCAAACTGGAAGTCTTCCGACTAGCTTGGAAAGACAGTACCGTGCAGTACCGAAGAGCCCTCACTGCTGCTCGATCATCCTACTTTTCCAATTTAATCGAGGAAAATAAGAACAATCCAAAATTTCTTTTTGATACTGTTGCAAAGCTAACTAAAAAGCAGCATTCCCCAAGAGAGGATGGTTTTCACTTCAGCAGTGATAAATTCATGAACTTCTTTGAGGAAAAGATCATGACCATTAGAAAGCAAATTACGGACTCCTCTTTGAATCTGCGTATTCCTCCAGGGCTTAGCTGTCCTGGATCTGCACAGCTCTGCGAGGGCCTGGGATCGGGAGAGACACTTAAGTGTTTTAGTACTATATCTCTTGACACAATGATGAAAATAATCATGGCCTCTAAACCTTCAAGCTGCATACTGGATCCTATTCCTACTAAACTGCTGAAGGAGCTGCTTCCTGTGCTTGGCCCTCCTATGTTGAACATAATAAACAGCTCTCTATCCACCGGATGTGTACCAAACTCACTAAAAGTGGCAGTGATAAAGCCTCTCTTGAAAAAGCCAAACCTTGACCCGGAAAATATAAAAAACTATCGGCCTATATCGAATCTTCCATTCCTCTCAAAAATTTTAGAAAAAGCTGTTGCGCAGCAACTCACTGCCTTTCTGAAGACAAACAATGTATACGAAATGCTTCAGTCTGGTTTTAGACCCCCATCATAGCACTGAGACTGCACTTGTGAAGGTGGTAAATGACCTTTTAATGGCGTCAGACCGAGGCTCTGCATCTGTCCTCGTGCTACTAGACCTTAGTGCTGCCTTTGACACCATCGATCACCACATTCTTTTGGAGAGACTGGAAACCCAAATTGGTCTACACGGACAAGTTCTGGCCTGGTTTAGATCCTACCTGTCGGAAAGATATCAGTTTGTCTCTGTGAATGGTCTGTCCTCCGACAAATCAACTGTACATTTCGGTGTTCCTCAAGGTTCCGTTTTAGGACCACTATTGTTTTCACTATATATTTTACCTCTTGGGGATGTTATTCGAAAACATAATGTTAACTTTCACTGCTATGCGGATGACACACAGCTGTACATTTCAATGAAGCATGGTGAAGCCCCAAAATTGCCCTCGCTAGAAGCCTGTGTTTCAGACATAAGGAAGTGGATGGCTGAAAACTTTTTACTTTTTAAACTCGGACAAAACAGAGATGCTTGTTCTAGGTCCCAAGAAACAAAGAGATCTTCTGTTAAATCTGACAATTCATCTTGATGGTTGTAAAGTCGTCTCAAATAAAACTGTGAAGGACCTAGGCGTTACTCTTGACCCTGATCTCTCTTTTGACGAACATATCAAGACTGTTTCAAGGACAGCTTTTTTCCATCTACGTAACATTGCAAAAATCAGAAATTTTCTGTCCAAAAATGATGCAGAAAAATTAATCCATGCATTTGTTACTTCTAGGTTAGACTACTGCAATGCTCTATTTTCCGGCTACCGGATAAAGCACTAAATAAACTTCAGTTAGTGCTAAATACGGCTGCTAGAATCCTGACTAGAACCAAGAAATTTGATCATATTACTCCAGTGCTAGCTTCCCTACACTGGCTTCCTGTTAAGGCAAGGGCTGATTTCAAGGTTTTACTGTTAACCTATAAAGCGTTACATGAGCTTGCTCCTACCTATCTTTCCGAGTTGGTCCTGCCGTACATACCAATACGTACGCTACGGTCACAAGACGCAGGCCTCCTAATTGTCCCTAGAACTTCTAAGCAAACAGCGGGAGGCAGGGCTTTCTCCTATAGATCTCCATTTTTATGGAACAGTCTGCCTACCCATGTGAGAGACGCAGACTCGGTCTCAACCTTTAAGTCTTTACTGAAGACTTATCTCTTCAGTAGGTCATATGATTGAGTGTAGTCTGGCCCAGGAGTGTGAAGGTGAACGGAAAGGCTGGAGCAACGAACAGCCCTTGCTGTCTCTGCCAGGCCGGTTCCCCTCTCCACTGGGGTTCTCTGCCTCTAACCCTGTTGCAGGGGCTGAGTCACTGGCTTGCTGGTGCTCTTTCATGCCGTCCCTGGGAGGGGTGCGTCACTTGAGTGGGTTGAGTTACTGACGTGATCTTCCTGTCTGGGTTGGCGCCCCCCCCCTTGGTTTGTGCTGTGGTGGAGACCTCTGTGGGCTATACTCGGCCTTGTCTCAGGATTGTAAGTTGGTGGTTGGGGATATCCCTCTAGTGGTGCGGGGGCTGTGCTTTGGGCGGAGTGGGTGGGGTTATATCCTTCCTGTTTGGCCCTGTCCGGGGTTTCTTCGGATGGGGCCACAGTGTCTCCGGACCGCTCCTGTCTCAGCCTCCAGTATTTATGCTGCAGTAGTTTATGTGTCGGGGGCTGGGGTTAGTTGGTTATACCTGGAGTACTTCTCCTGTCTTATCCAGTGTCCTGTGTGAATTTAAGTATGCTCTCTCTAATTCTCTCGTTCTCTCTTTCTCTCTGAGAACCTGTGCCCTACGACCATACGTCAGGACTACCGGGCATGATGACACCTTGCTGTCCCCAGTCCGCCTGGCCTTGCTGCTATTCCAGTTTCAACTGTTCTGCCCTGCGGCTACGAAACCCCTACCTGTCCCAGACCTGCTGTTTTCAACTCCTAATGATCGGCTATGAAAAGCCAACTGAGAGACCTGAGCCCTAGGACCATACGTCGGGACTACCGGCCGTGGTGACTCCTGGCTGTCCCCAGTCCGCCTGGCCTTGCTGCTATTCCAGTTTAAACTGTTCTGCCTGCGGTTATGGAACCCCTACCTGTCCCAGACCTGCTGTTTTAAACTCTTAATGATCGGCTATGAAAAGCCAACTGAGATTTATTCCTGATTATTATTTGACCATGCTTGTCACTTATGAACATTTTTGAACATCTTGGCATGGTTCTGTTATAATCTCCACCCGGCACAGCCAGAAGAGGACTGGCCACCCCTCATAGCCTGGTTCCTCTCTAGGTTTCTTCCTAGGTTTTGCCTTTCTAGGGAGTTTTTCCTAGCCACCGTGCTTCTACACCTGCATTACTAGCTGTTTGGGGTTTTAGGCTGGGTTTCTGTACAGCACTTCGAGATATTAGCTGATGTAAGAAGGGCTATATAAAATAAAATTGAAATTGATTGATTCGCTCAATTTGATGCCTACTAATAAAGATTTCGATGCATATCAAATTACCCAGAGGCCATTTAGAAACAACAAATCAAAGAAAAATTGTGATTTCTTAATAAAAAAATGTATTCTGGCTGTTTAAATCGGCCACCTCTTGAAAAAGAGGACAGGGACATGCGTTTTGTTTAGGTTGTACACCTTCTTCTGAAAACATTGTTAACCATGACCAGAAACTGTTTAACGTTTCATGGCTTTTCGCCAGCCATCGCTAGCGCTATGGGTTACCACAAGGTGTACACAGGTGAACTGTGAGCCATAAGTAGGCATAACCTTGTTAATAGTAAATTACTTTAGGTAAACCTACAGGGTTAACGCTCACTAAGTAGCCATAACCTTATTAATAATATGTTACCCGAGGTAAACCTACAGGGTTAGCGCTCACCAAGTAGCCGTAACCTTGTTAATAATAAGTTACCTGAGGTAAACCTACAGGGTTAACGCTCACCAAGTAGCCGTAACCTTGTTAATAATAAGTTACCTGAGGTTAACCTACAGGGTTAACGCTCACCAAGTAGCCGTAACCTTGTTAATAATAAGTTACCTGAGGTAAACCTACAGGGTTAACGCTCACCAAGTAGCCGTAACCTTGTTAATAATAAGTTACCTGAGGTAAACCTACAGGGTTAACGCTCACCAAGTAGCCGTAACCTTGTTAATAATAAGTTACCTGAGGTAAACCTACAGGGTTAACGCTCACCAAGTAGCCGTAACCTTGGTAATAATAAGTTACCTGAGGTAAACCTACAGGGTTAACGCTCACCAAGTAGCCCTAACCTTGTTAATAATAAGTTACCTGAGGTAAACCTACAGGGTTAACGCTCACCAAGTAGCCGTAACCTTGTTAATAATAAGTTACCTGAGGTAAACCTACAGGGTTAACGCTCACCAAGTAGCCGTAACCTTGGTAATAATAAGTTACCTGAGGTAAACCTACAGGGTTAACGCTCACCAAGTAGCCCTAACCTTGTTAATAATAAGTTACCTGAGGTAAACCTACAGGGTTAACGCTCACCAAGTAGCCGTAACCTTGTTAATAATAAGTTACCTGAGGTAAACCTACAGGGTTAACGCTCACCAAGTAGCCGTAACCTTGTTAATAATAAGTTACCTGAGGTAAACCTACAGGGTTAACGCTCACCAAGTAGCCGTAAGCTTGGTAATAATAAGTTACCTGAGGTAAACCTACAGGGTTAACGCTCGCCAAGTAGCCATAACCTTGTTAATAATAAGTTACCTGAGGTAAACCTACAGGGTTAACGCTCACCAAGTAGCCATAACCTTGTTAATAATAAGTTACCTGAGGTAAACCTACAGGGTTAACGCAGGCAGGTCTCATTGATAACAATAGTGAAGCTGGCATTGTGACGCAGAACAATGGGCTGGGAATAGAACGTTCTGAAGGCGAGTCGGTGTCACGGAGCTCAATAGAACTAATAGGAGCTGGTAGGGTGAAAAATGCCCAAACATAAGGCCTGTTGTTTCGTGATTACTTCATAACCAGGGACAGAAGGTAATATTATGAAACTGGGCTCCATGGCGGATGCAATGAACTAATTCTATCAGAAATAAACGTTGTAAAAAATGTCACTTGAGGCGCCCCGAAAATAATATTCAAAAGTTCAGTCCTTTGACACAGAGGGGTTAAACACTAAAGTTACCGTCCATCTAGTGAAGAGGAGAACCGGACAGAGGGATGGTAGGTAGCCAGCATCCGTCAACGAGAGAGGGAGAAGCCCTCCACGGTATTTAACAGGTGGAAGAAACAACCAGGGAGCTCCATCGGTCCACAAGAAATGCAGGCAGCCGGTGATGATGTAGTGGTAGCTAGGATTACTAGGATGCTGCTGGTAGAGTAGCTAGCTTAGCTAGCTGTACCGACTAGCTTGGCTAGCTAGCAGGTCGTTCATCTGTCCCTCGAGGATGATGACGAATCCGGTGAACCACAAGATGAAACAAGGATAGCGAGTGAAAAGGATCTGGCTACACTCATACTGTCACTGACCATTAAGCAAAAAAGCAAATTGAACAATAAACTTCGGTGTCTCAACACTATAACGAACTCCGTCGTTATTCCCCAACATCACCTCAGACCACTCTGCGCGTAACTGGACAATATGCTTGGCGCCAAACCGTACGTGGACGCGGACAGTTCTGTACGGGGACGCGGACAGTTCCAGAACGCGGACATGAGCAGAGCCACACAATAAACTAAACCAAGTCTTTGCAGTGGCTTACATTAGTAATATTCATTTTTTATTATGTAAAACAAAATGATTCGTTTTTTAAAACAATGTTTTGAGATCTGGGCCCATATCCAAAAAGCGTCGCAGAGTAAAAAATGTGTCGTATAAGTGCTGAGAATAAAGCCATTTTAGTCCTACTGTTATGGGTATAAATTAAAGCTATGCATGAAGCCTCTTTATTCATAAGTGTCCCACCTAGTTGGCAGATATTTAGGACACCTCATGAGCTGTACTAACCAGTTAAGAGGTACCAGCAGGTGTCTTGATAATAGAAACATGCAGCGAGTCAGTGGTTCCTGTGCAACATGTAATTGCTTTGGAGCAGTGGTGACCTGTCATTCAGGGCAGAGCCCCACCTGTTTAGCAGATGCTCTTACCCAGAGCGATTTACAGTAAGTGCATTCATCTTAAGATAGCTAGGTGAGACAACCAGATAATACAGTCAAATATACAGGATACGAACATTCCATTTCAGCTAAACATTGGATATATAGCGTTTTGCAATAAAAATAATAATAATTATATACATCTAAAATCTATGAATTAAACATCGGAGAACAGTAATATTGAAGGTACCCATAAGCAACCATTTCTGATTAAATAATAATTCTTAAACAAAATTGTCATCTCACCTCTTATCTTTGGTGTCATGTTCCCCAGAGACTCATTTTTAGAGGCAGGGCCCCCCTCCTCTCTCTCCGCTGAGAGACTCATTTTAGAGAACTGACCCCTAAACAGAGATCCAACATGTTGGTTGTAGTTAACACAGTAATTCTTTAATGTAAATTGTTATAATTTATTAATTATCTCTTATAAAACATTTACTAACAGACATATTGAAACAGTCAGGCTATTTAATGCAATCAAATGAACATCTGGTTGTGACATCTCTTCTCCATGTTAACTGTCAATAATAATAATAATAAGTCACTGTTTGTTAAGGTAGTTATAGACAGTGCAGCAACACAAGGCCATGTCACACACTTATTTTTATTCATTAAAAGTCGGCCATTTATTATCTTTGAATCTGTTCTTTTCTAAACGTATCTGAGAATGTAGACAGAAGGGCTAAAACGGGCTTGATTGATCAGTGATCTATACAGAAAGGTTTTTTGCAACAATTAAGAGATTTTATATTATTTAAAGTAGGCTAGGTTATAATGTATAACCGTTTTTTTGTTGTTGTGTAAAGCAGATCAAGGTCTATACCTCAACAAGTGGCGACCCGTCATTCAGGGCAGGTGGCCTTTCCTGTTTTGCATGTTATTGTGGCATTAATACATGTCACATATCAGTTTGCTAACAATGTAAAAAATATATACACTACCGGTCAAAAGTTTTAGAACACATTCAAGGGTTTGTCTTTGTTTTTACTATTTTCTACATTGTAGAATAATAGTGAAGACATCAAAACTATGAAATAACACATATAGAATCATTTAGTAACCAAAAAAGTGTTAAACAAATCAAAATATATTTTATATTTGAGATTCTTCAAATAGCCACCCTTTGCCTTGATGACAGCTTTGCACACTCTTGGCATTCTCTCAACCAGCAACCCGTCATTCAGGGCAGGTGGCCTTATGTTTTGCATGTTATTTTGGCATTAATACGTGTCACATATCAGTTTGCAAAACATTTAAAATAAATAAATATATATAATTGAGTTAATAAAGCCGCAAAAAAACTTGGTCTCTTTTTTGTTTTCTTGAGTAAGGCAGCTCCAAAATGCAGGTGTTTCAGCCTAGCTCAGTGCTTTCTGTGGTGGTGGTGCGGCCAGCGGAAAATACGGAGTGCTGCGCCGTGATTGGCTCACTGTTCTATCACTCATGGGGACACTACGTCACTGCCAAGTCTAAGGGTAGAGCTAGAAAAGTCAAGCCCCTTGGGTGCTGCCACAGAGTTACATTAGAAGTGCCCATACAAGAAGGTCATTGGCCAACAGATAAAATGACATCAAATCACATTATATCTACAGTAGCTTTGATTGGACTGATCATGTCAACATCATACTTTCAAAATCTTAGCCAGCAGTCATCATCATGAATCAAGTCGACAATCTACAGGCAAATCCTTTTTAATCCTTGTCATATGAAGAGAAATAATGAAGAGAAATGATAGCACAGCTGTTGGGACTCTGCTGTTGGGACTCTGCTGTTGGGACTCTGCAGTTGGGACTCTGCTGATGGGACTCTGCTGTTGGGACTCTGCAGTTGGGACTCTGCTGTTGGGACTCTGCTGTTGGGACTCTGCTGTTGGGACTCTGCTGTTGGGACTCTGCTGTTGGGACTCTGCTGTTGGGACTCTGCTGTTGGGACTCTGCTGTTGGGACTCTGCTGTTGGGACTCTGCTTTATGTAGGCCCTAACAGTTTGTGGTCACCGTTTCTCACCGTTATAGTGCAATGAATGTATTGTTTAGTGTTGTGTTGTGGAGTGGCTTTGCTGGCATGCATCGCCCTTTATTTATGTTTTGCCCCACCAAGATTGACATGCTACAATCACCACTGACCTCAGCTATAGCCTAGATGACCAGTCTAAACCTGTTCAGATCAGTTCCCATAACGTTATAGACCTAACAGTAGCAGGACAGAGCTTGTAGCCTAGGCATTGTATTTTACACACCATTTCAAACGGAGACCATCAGGTTTGTCAGCATGATAAGTGATCATAGCTCAAACCTACTCTGACTATTGAATGTCTGACGTCGACCTAACCTTATAATAGTTTGTAGTTTAGCCTAGACCTACGAGAGTCTGCCCGTCTTTCCTACATATCAACACATTCATCCGACTTCTAATGTTACCGAGAAATACGTGCCACAGTTTCAACAGCCATTGTGTAACTGCGTAGGCTACACACTTACTTTCACGTTCATATGAGGAAATCACATAACTTCTTACAGTCGCTGGTGCAGCCGCCTGTTCTCTTGCAGATGAAGTAGCTTTTATAGGCGACTCATTCAACCAGCCTAAACAACAGTAAATAAAAGATGTCTAATGGTCAAAAGTCAATCCTGATATAGCCATGTACATCAAAGAGAGGTGTATTGCTACAGATGTAGGATCTTAATTTTAGCCAGTTTGCTACAGCAGGAAAATAATCCTGCAGCAACAGGACATTTGCATTATTATGTGGATTATAATTAATGAACAATTTTATAATAGAAAAATGGAATTGATCATCATCAGAAACCTTTATTAAAGCTTAAATACACTCAAATAGACAACAGGTTTTAGTTATCCTGCAACCAGGGTGATCAAATTCAGATCCTACATCTGTACAGAGATTATGTTTTTATCTAAATAAGGTAATTTGAGTTATTAGCAATAACGTTGCATCTGTCAGCTGCTGTAAACCTAAATGATTGGATGTTATAGACCCCCATCTGAACAGTTTCTTTCCCCATGCTGTGGCCCTCACCAACTGGCCATCTGGCCCATAGAGACTAAAGGACTATACACTCTATACTGCACACCACATCAAGCCATCTCTGAACTGTACACTACCATCTGGCCCATAGAGACTAAAGGACTATACACTCTATGCTGCACACCACATCAAGCCATCTCTGAACTGTACACTACCATCTGGTCCATAGAGACTAAAGGACTATACACTCTATGCTGCACACCACATCAAGCCATCTCTGAACTGTACACTACCATCTGGCCCATAGAGACTAAAGGACTATACACTCTATGCTGCTCACCACATCAAGCCATCTCTGAACTGTACACTACCATCTGGTCCATAGAGACTAAAGGACTATACACTCTATGCTGCTCACCACATCAAGCCATCTCTGAACTGTACACAAAATAACTGAACTATACTGCATTAGCACTCTGTTCATCTCTCTTAGATATATTTATACTGGTACTGTAAATGTGGACATCCACTGTATATCAACTGTATTCCCACTGTACTGTATATCTGTATACCAACTGTATTCCCACTGTACTGTATATCTGTATATCAACTGTATTCCCACTGTACTGTATATCTGTATATCAACTGTATTCCCACTGTACTGTATATCTGTATATCCACTGTATTCCCACTGTACTGTATATCTGTATATCAACTGTATTCCCACTGTACCGTATATCTGTATACCAACTGTATTCCCACTGTACTGTATATCTGTATATCAACTGTATTCCCACTTTACTGTATATCTGTATATCAACTGTATATCCACTGTACTGTATATCTGTATATCCACTGTTCATTCTCTTATAGCTCTATGCTCACTCTTCCTAGTTGTGTATAATGTTGTACAGACATTTGTGTAAACTCTTCGGTCTGCATTCTGTCTCTAAATGTTGTCTGTCACTATCACCATGTAGAATTATGTGTACAGATGTAGGATCTTAATTTGATCACCCCCCCACTGCAGAATAACTTTCCCGCAATGCAGGAAATGTAAAACTTGTAGTGTATTTGAGGTTTTAAAAGGCTTATGAAGTTTGTAATTTCCAGTTAGAAATGCCAGACTTGAGTTTCGCTTAATAAAAATGTATCAACCGCTACAAAAATGTCAATTAATTATAATTAATATAATAATTCACATTTCCTGTTGCTGCAGGAATATTTTCCTGCTGTAGCAAACTGGCTCAAATTAAGATCCTACATATGTATGTGCAAATGTACTTGGCGAATAAAGGTGATTCTGATTCTGCAAAGGTTGAGTCTTGAATATTGATATATTGAATTTGACTTGCCCACATTCAGTTAGCGCCATTTTGTATGATTAAACTGACACGTACCTGTCTCAGTAGAAGTAGACTGTTAGGTCTGAGTGTTTTACTTCCATTCACTGTACTAAAATTACACCATACATTTAATTTCTCTACACACTTTACAATCATTACTGGCATGATTCTCACCTTGTAGCCTGAATTCACAACCAGAACATGTCAAGTCATTGAGATATCTACTGTTCTGCTGAGAGAGCACCTTCCTGATGACCGGCGCTCTGTATATTATTATGGGTGAGCCCTGAGCTGGAATGTCAAGCTAACTGAAGCTAGCTTTAGAAAACCAGTATATCTAGCTGGCATCATAGTACACCCCTCAGGCTAAGTTCAGGTTACAGCATGAGACAGGCATCAACAGCCGAGTTGTAGGCTACTACCTGGGTCGTATTCATTAGTTTACTCCGCAGCCAACAGTTATAAAAATGTTGCATAAACGGTTTTCTCCAAACGCTGTACAAGGTGACCTAAACAGTTTACGTTGCCAAACGTTTTGCTACGGTGGGCACTAATGAACACACACAACCTGTTTTGAGGAAGTGTAAGTTGTTATTAGTCTTTCCACAGTATGTATTTGTCTCTCTTTCACACAACATGCCTTCCTGAGTGAAAAGAGTTAACAGTAGATTAGAAAGAGAAAATGTTGTTGCTTGTTGTGTTTTAAGCCTGTTTTGAGAAGACAAGTCTATAGACCTATGATACAGTACACTCTTAGAAAAAAGAGTTCCAAAAGGGTCCTCTGGCTGTCCCCATAGGAGAACGCTTTTGGGTTCCAGGTAGAACCCTTCTGGCTTCCATGTAGAACCCTCTGTGGAAAGGATTCTTCATGGAACCCAAAATGGTTCTACCTAGGACCAAAAAGGGTTCTACAAAGGGTTCTCCTATGGGGACAGCCAAATAACCCTTTTAGATTCTAGATAGTGTATGAGCGATCACCCTGGGGCACATAGATGGAAACAGAACGAATTCACCCCACGCATCAAATTTATATCCAAAACATTTTAAGGAGAGTAGGCCTATTATAACACTGTCCACAAAACATATCATCAACTATATTAATACACATAACAATATCATCAACTATATAAATACACATAACAATATCATCAACTATATGAATACACATAACAATATCATCAACTATATGAATACACATAACAATATCATCAACTATATGAATACACATAACAATATCATCAACTATATGAATACACATAACAATATCATCAACTATATTAATACACATAACAATATCATCAACTATATGAATACACATAACAATATCATCAACTATATGAATACACATAACAATATCATCAACTATATAAATACACATAACAATATCATCAACTATATTAATATCATAACAATCGTCGTCTTACCTTTTATATGTCTCTCAATAGAAGTAGAGTCTGGAATGATCATTCGGTGGTGGAAAGTTCCTTTAGTTTGTTCTGCTCATTTCCATATCAGGTTCTACCTGTTCTCTCTCCCACTCCCTGTCTCTTTATAGCTCTTACAATGTGCCTTGGCATACATTCTACAAGGGTCTGGAACTCCAAATGTAGTTCTGATTTAGTGTTCCAAAAGAAAACAATTTGATTAAACTGGTTAATATGGTTAAAATACATTAAGACTGAGTAATGCTGTGATTGCTTTTATTATTTTGTTATGTATTGAAATGTTTGACTTTATTTTCCCTATGTCCTTTCAATATAGGAACAATTTGTGAAATGACAGCCTTCTGTAAATATGGACAAAAGTATACGGATTAATTTGATGGTATGTGTCTTGCAACATTATGTAAAATGACAGGTTGAGAAACACTGCATCTTCCTAGGTGCATATGTGAGAAGGAATGCAAACTGTCTCCCTATGTGTGCCATCCCTAAACATCAAGTGTTTGTGGTTCATTAAAATGTTTATTGTCAAGAAAAAAAAAGAAAAAAAAAAGTGTCTTGAACTCCATTGAAGGGATGTGACATCATTCTTCAGCTCCTCTCTCCCCAGGGGTAACAGCTCCTCTCTCCCCAGGGTAACAGCTCCCTCTCTCCCCAGGGGTATCAGCTCCTCTCTCCCCCAGGGGTAGCAGCTCCTCTCTCCCCAGGGGTAGCAGCTCCTCTCTCCCCAGGGGTATCAGCTCCCTCTCTCCCCAGGGGTATCAGCTCCTCTCTCCCCAGGGGTAGCAGCTCCTCTCTCCCCAGGGGTAACAGCTCCTCTCTCCCCAGGGGTAGCAGCACCTCTCTCCCCAGGGGTACCAGCTCCTCTCTCCCCAGGGGTAGCAGCTCCTCTCTCTCCAAGGGTAGCAGCTCCTCTCTCCCCGGGGTAGCAGCTCCTCTCTCCCCTAGGATGTGAAGACATCGGTGGCTTAGCCCACAGCCAGTAGGAGGGTCCGGGAAGGAATTTCAACAGCTAAATCCATGAATACATCACCAGTGTATTGCCAAAAACCACTCAAGAACTTCAAATATAGACTCTGACCTGTCCAATGAGCCAAACTGATTAAATAATCCCACAGTACCTAAACTCTCTCTCTCTCTCTCTCTCTCTCTCTCTCTCTCTCTCTCTCTCTCTCTCTCTCTCTCTCTCTCTCTCTCTCTCTCTCTCTCTCTCTCTCTCTCTCTCACACACACACACACACACTGCAGTAATTAGAATCCCTATATCAGCTTTTAGTGATAGTCTACTGTGTGTTCTCCCCTCCTCTGTCTCTCTCCATCACTTTCTCTGTGTCGTCTATTGATTTCTCTCATCTTGTCTGGCGTCTCTCTCCATTATATCCTATTCTTCTGTTGCTGTCTCTGTGTCTTGTCTAGTGTCTCCATCATATCCTATTCTTCTGTTGCTGTCTCTGTGTCTTGTCTGGTGTCTCTCTCCATCATATCCTATTCTTCTGTTGCTGTCTCTGTGTCTTGTCTGGTGTCTCTCTCCATCATATCATATTCTTCTGTTGCTGTCTCTGTGTCTTGTCTGGTGTCTCTCTCCATCATATCCTATTCTTCTGTTGTTGTCTCTGTGTCTTGTCTGGTGTCTCTCTTTAGTTTTGCAATCCAAATTTGGAGCTATTGGAATTGTATCATGTTGTCCCATGTACATGGTGTAATTTACTGATGGTCCCTAACTAGCCCCATAGGGATATCCAAAGTCAACCCAAATTTACCACAGGCATTACGATTGGGTCGCATGCAGTTGCATTCTGAATTGATTATTACTTGGTGTGGGCATGTGGGCAACCTTCATTCACGTTGTGATGCAGTCACAACCACAAGTCTCACTAAACTCAGTTTTGGACAAGACTGACTTCATGACCAAAATTATCTGCGGAATTGTGCCATGTTTATTCTGGTGATAACTGGATCACTGGCTGTCTCATGGAGTGTATGAGGGTGAGTGTCATGGTCGGGATGGCCTGAACTCAGAGCCTGATAGAATACCAAGGAAAACCGTAGTAACTGCAGTAGAACATGGTGGAACAAAGCCAGATGGCAGTAACCTCACTTACTGCTGTTTCCTTGGTTTTTACTGGGATTTTGTAGTTACAGCAAATTTGACCCTCCATTTTCTCTGAAACAGAAGATAATTGAACCAGGACACTTTGTCACAAGATATAACAGATACTATGAAGCCTGATTTAGGTCTGAACTCATCTTTGACCAAATGTCTAGCAGCAGTTTGCAATTGTACGGCAGAATAGCTGTGCACATAATCCTAATACCTCTTCATGGACTACATTTGAACACTTAAACATTGTCTTCTTTTAGGGCGGGACCTGGTATGGTATGGTCACATTGCCTAGTGGTTAGAACGTTGGGCCAGTAACTGAAAGGTCGCTGGTTCAAATACACGAGCCGTCAATGTGAAAATCTGTTGATGTGCCCTTAAGCAAGGCACTTAACACTAACTTGCTTCATGGGTGCTGTACTACTATGGCTGACCCTGTAAAACAACACATTTCACTGCACCTATCCGGTGTATCTGACAATAAAAACATATATATTTTTTTGCAATTACAACAGTTAATTTAACAAAGCTGGTTATAACTCTTGTTGACGTTGATCCAAGGACACCTTGACTTGCATTACCCTCTTACTGCAGAAAAATATTCTCATGAAATCATGTGACTTATAGTTAGAGAGAACGATTCCTGTAAACGCACACTGCTACAAGCAGGAAACAAGGTATGAACAAACCAGAAATGTGACATTTCTGTTTGATAGTAACCCTGAATGATGAATGTGTGATCTATCTTGTCATCTTTTTGGCCAACCACATTGGAACATTCTAATCTTTAAGGACATGAAGTATGGAGTCATTGTTTTCAGGAAGGTGTCTCCATGGCGATAGGAGGGACAGGAGGCAGACTAAAGGGCAAGGGAAGCCACCTGAACTACTGCCCTACAAAGGCAAAGAGCAGTCCACGCAAATGTCCGTGCATATCAACCATTACCACTGATCTGACCTATGACCCCTAAAATGCTGATACTGAACTCTGCCTTTGTATGACCTTAAACAAGTATATGGGTAATGCAACGGCAAAGTGCAGCGTCAAGAATTCTAAATATGTTGATCCAACTTTCTTGATGTTTATCTGTTTGATGGAAACTGTTTGATAGTTGTTACTACCTTCCAAATGTATTTAATGGTGTTATGTAGTTGTGTTTTCATGTTTTCAATGTTGTATAATAGTAGGCCTAAGGTTATTTCATCATGGAGAATGTTTATATTTAAGAAATATTTGACATTGTATGGCTATCATTATAATGCTGTTTTACCATTATTTACTCTCTCTCTCTCACACACACACACTCTCACAGACACACACACACACACACACACACACATATCCCCCCCACACACACACTCACTGTGCAGTAATTAGAATCTATAGACCAGCTTTAAGTGATACAGTCTACTGTGTGATCTCCCCTCCTCTGCCTCTCTCCATTACTTTCTCTGTCTTCTGTTGCTGTCTCTCTTGTCTTCCCTCTTCTGTTGCTGTCTCTCTTGTCTGCCCCTTCTGTTGCTGTCTCTCTTGTCTCCCCTCTTCTGTTGCTGTCTCTCTTGTCTCCCCTCTTCTGTTGCTGTCTCTCTTGTCTCCCCTCTTCTGTTGCTGTCTCTCTTGTCTCCCCTCTTCTGTTGCTGTCTCTCTTGTCTCCCCTCTTCTGTTGCTGTCTCTCTTGTCTCCCCTCTTCTGTTGCTGTCTCTCTTGTCTCCCCACTTCTGTTGCTGTCTCTCTTGTCCCCCCTCTTCTGGTGCTGTCTCTCTTGTCTGCCCTCTTCTGTTGCTGTCTCTCTTGTCTGCCCTCTTCTGTTGCTGTCTCTCTTGTCTCCCCTTTTCTGTTGCTGTCTCTCTTGTCTAACCTCTTCTGTTGCTGTCTCTTGTCTCCCCTCTTCTGTTGCTGTCTCTCTTGTCTGCCCTCTTCTGTTGCTGTCTCTCTTGTCTCCCCTCTTCTGTTGCTGTCTCTCTTGTCTCCCCTCTTCTGGTGCTGTCTCTCTTGTCTGCCCTCTTCTGTTGCTGTCTCTCTTGTCTCCCCTCTTCTGTTGCTGTCTCTCTTGTCTGCCCTCTTCTGCTCAACCAACCTTGGTTCTCTCTCCATCTGCCCTCTTCTGTCACTTTCTCTGTGTCTTGTCTGTTGCTGTATGTGTCTTGTCTGTTGATGTCTGTGTCTTGTCTGTTGCTGTCTGTGTCTTGTCTGTTTCAATCTGTGTCTTGTCTGTTGTCTGTGTCTTGTCTGTTGCTGTATGTGTCTTGTCTGTTGCTGTCTGTGTCTTGTCTGTTGCTGTCTGTGTCTTGTCTGTTTCTATCTGTGTCTTGTCTGTTGCTGTCTCAGGTTCCAGTTTGTTACTGTCTCCTGTGTCTATTTTCTTATGTTATGGCCTGTTCTGTCTCTCTCCATCATATCCTGTTCTTCTATTGCTGTCTCTGTGTCTTGTCTGGTGTCTCTCTCCATCATATCCTATTCTTCTGTTGCTGTCTCTGTGTCTTTTCTGGTGTCTCTCTCCATCATATCCTATTCTTCTGTTGCTGTCTCTGTGTCTTGTCTGGTGTCTCTCTCCATCATATCCTATTATTCTGTTGCTGTCTCTGTGTCTTGTCTGGTGTCTCTCTCCATCATATCCTATTCTTCTGTTGCTGTCTCTGTGTCTTGTCTGGTGTCTCTCTCCATCATATCCTATTCTTCTGTTTTGCTGTCTCTGTGTCTTGTCTGGTGTCTCTCTCCATCATATCCTATTCTTCTGTTGCTGTCTCTGTGTCTTGTCTGGTGTCTCTCTCCATCATATCCTATTCTTCTGTTGCTGTCTCTGTGTCTTGTCTGGTGTCTCTCTCCATCATATCCTATTCTTCTGTTGCTGTCTCTGTGTCTTGTCTGGTGTCTCTCTCCATCATATCCTATTCTTCTGTTGCTGTCTCTGTGTCTTGTCTGGTGTCTCTCTCCATCATATCCTATTCGTCTGTTGCTGTCTCTGTGTCTTGTCTGGTGTCTCTCTCCATCATATCATATTCTTCTGTTGCTGTCTCTGTGTCTTGTCTGGTGTCTCTCTCCATCATATCCTATTCTTCTGTTGCTGTCTCTGTGTCTTGTCTGGTGTCTCTCTCCATCATATCCTATTCTTCTGTTGCTGTCTCTGTGTCTTGTCTGGTATCTCTCTCCATCATATCCTATTCTTATGTTGCTGTCTCTGTGTCTTTTCTGGTGTCTCTCTCCATCATATCCTATTCTTCTGTTGCTGTCTCTGTGTCTTGTCTGGTGTCTCTCTCCATCATATCCTATTATTCTGTTGCTGTCTCTGTGTCTTGTCTGGTGTCTCTCTCCATCATATCCTATTCTTCTGTTGCTGTCTCTGTGTCTTGTCTGGTGTCTCTCTCCATCATATCCTATTCTTCTGTTTTGCTGTCTCTGTGTCTTGTCTGGTGTCTCTCTCCATCATATCCTATTCTTCTGTTGCTGTCTCTGTGTCTTGTCTGGTGTCTCTCTCCATCATATCCTATTCTTCTGTTGCTGTCTCTGTGTCTTGTCTGGTGTCTCTCTCCATCATATCCTATTCTTCTGTTGCTGTCTCTGTGTCTTGTCTGATGTCTCTCTTTAGTTTTGCAATCCAAATTTGGAGCTATTGGAATTGTAACATGTTGTTCCATGTACATGGTGTAATTTACTGATGGTCCCTAACTAGCCCCATAGGGATATCCAAATTCAAACCAAATGTACCACTGGCATTACGATTGGGTCGGGTGCAGTTGCATTCTGAATGGATTATTACTTTTTATTTTTTATTTATTTCACCTTTATTTAACAAGGTAACCCAGTTGAGAACAAGTTCTCATTTACAACTGCGACCTGGCCAAGATAAAGCAAAGCAGTGCGATAAAAACAACAACACAGAGTTACATATGGGGTAAAACAAAACAAAGTAAAAAATACAACAGAAATAAATATATATACAGTGTGTGCAAATGTAGCAAGTTATGGAGGTAAGGCAATAAATAGGCTATAGTGCAAAATAATTACAATTATTATTAACACTGGAATGATAGATGTGCAAGAGATGATGTGCAAATAGAGATACTGGGGTACAAATGAGCAAAATAAATAACAATATAGGGATGAGGTAGTTGGGCGGGCTAATTTCAGATGGGCTGTGTACAGGTGCAGTGATCGGTAAGGTGCTCTGACAACTGATGCTTAAAGTTAGTGAGGGAGATAAGTGTCTCCAGATTCAGAGATTTTTGCAATTTGTTCCAGTCATTGGCAGCAGAGAACTGGAAGGAATGGCGGCCAAAGGAGGTGTTGGCTTTGGGGATGACCAGTGAGATATACCTGCTGGAGCGCATACTACGGGTGGGTGTTGCTATGGTGACCAATGAGCTAAGATAAGGCGGGGATTTGCCTAGCAGTGATTTATAGATGGCCTGGAGCCAGTGGGTTTGGCGACGAATATGTAGTGAGGACCAGCCAACAAGAGCGTACAGGTCACAGTGGTGGGTAGTATATGGGGCTTTGGAGACAAAACGGATGGCACTGTGATAGACTACATCCAATTTGCTGAGTAGAGTGTTAGAAGCTATTTTGTAAATGACATCGCCGAAGTCAAGGATCGGTAGGATAGTCAGTTTTACGAGGGCATGTTTGGCAGCATGAGTGAAGGAGGCTTTGTTGCGAAATAGGAAACTGATTCTAGATTTAACTTTGGATTGGAGATTCTTAATGTGAGTCTGGAAGGAGAGTTTACAGTCTAACCAGACACCTAGATATTTGTAGTTGTCCACATACTCTAGGTCAGACCCGTCGAGAGTAGTGATTCTAGTCGGGTGGGCGGGTGCAAGCAGCATTCGGTTGAAGAGCATGCATTTAGTTTTACTAGTGTTTAAGAGCAGTTGGAGGCTACTGAAGGAGTGTTGTATGGCATTGAAGCTCGTTTGGAGGTTTGTTAACACAGTGTCCTTGGTGTGGGCATGTGGGCAACCTTCATTTACGTTGTGATGCAGTCACAACCACAAGTCTCACTAAACTCAGTTTTGGACAAGACTGAATTTATGACCAAAATTATCCAAAATTTTTCCGCGGAATTGTGCCATGTTTATTCTGGTGATAACTGGATCACTGGCTGTCTCATGGAGTGTGTGAGGGTGAGTGTCATGGTCGGGATGGCCTGAACTCAGAGCCTGATAGAATACCAAGGAAAACCGTAGTAACTGCAGTAGAACATGGTGGAACAAAGCCAGATGGCAGTAACCTCACTTACTGCTGTTTCCTTGGTTTTTACTGGGATTTTGTAGTTACATCAAATTTGACCCTCCATTTTCTCTGAAACTGAAGATAATTGAACCAGGACACTTTGTCACAAGATATAACAGATACTATGAAGCCTGATTTAGGTCTGAACTCATCTTTGACCAAATGTGTAGCAGCAGTTTGCAATTGTACGGCAGAATAGCTGTGTACATAATCCTAATACCTCTTCATGGACTACATTTGAACACTTAAACATTGTCTTCTTTTAGGGCGGGACCTGGTATGGTATGGTCACATTGCCTAGTGGTTAGAACGTTGGGCCAGTAACTGAAAGGTCGCTGGTTTGAATACCTGAGCCGTCAATGTGAAAATCTGTTGATGTGCCCTTAAGCAAGGCACTTAACACTAATTTGCATCATGGGTGCAGTACTACTATGGCTGACCCTGTAAAACAACACATTTCACTGCACCTATCCGGTGTATCTGACAATAAAAACATATATATTTTTTGCAATTCCAACAGTTAATTTAACAATACTGGTTATAACTCTTGTTGACGTTGATCCAAGGACACCTTCACTTGCATTACCCTCTTATTGCAGAAAAATATTCTCATGAAATCATGTGACTTATAGTTAGAGAGAACGATTCCTGTAAACGCACGCTGCTACAAGCAGGAAACAAGGTATGGACAAACCAGAAATGTGACATTTCTGTTTGATAGTAACCCTGAATGATGAATGTGTGATCTATCTTGTCATCTTTTTGGCCAACCACATTGGAACATTCTAATCTTTAAGGACATGAAGTATGGAGTCATTGTTTTCAGGAAGGTGTCTCCATGGCGATAGGAGGGACAGGAGGCAGACTAAGGGCAAGGGAAGCCACCTGAACTACTGCCCTACAAAGGCAAAGAGCAGTCTACGCAAACAGTGAATCTGAGAAAAATTGCTTTCTCCATTGCTTTCTCTGTCTCCTGTTGTTGTCTCTCTTGTCTCCCCTCTTCTGTTGCTGTCTCTCTTGTCTCCCCACTTCTGTTGCTGTCTCTCTTGTCTCCCCTCTTCTGTTGCTGTCTCTCTTGTCTCCCCTCTTCTGTTGCTGTCTCTCTTGTCTCCCCTCTTCTGTTGCTGTCTCTCTTATCTCCCATCTTCTGTTGCTGTCTCTCTTGTCTCCCCTCTTCTGTTGCTGTCTCTCTTGTCTCCCCTCTTCTGTTGCTGTCTCTCTTGTCTCCCCTCTTCTGTTGCTGTCTCTCTTGTCTGCCCTCTTCTGTTGCTGTCTCTCTTGTCTCCCCTCTTCTGTTGCTGTCTCTCTTGTCTGCCCTCTTCTGTTGCTGTCTCTCTTGTCTCCCCCTCTTCTGTTGCTGTCTCTCTTGTCTCCCCTCTTCTGTTGCTGTCTCTCTTGTCTGCCCTCTTCTGTTGCTGTCTCTCTTGTCTCCCCTCTTCTGTTGCTGTCTCTCTTGTCTGCCCTCTTCTGTTGCTGTCTCTCTTGTCTCCCCTCTTCTGTTGCTGTCTCTCTTGTCTGCCCTCTTCTGTTGCTGTCTCTCTTGTCTCCCCTCTTCTGTTGCTGTCTCTCTTGTCTCCCCCCTTCTGTTGCTGTCTCTCTTGTCTGCCCTCTTCTGTTGCTGTCTCTCTTGTCTCCCCCCTTCTGTTGCTGTCTCTCTTGTCTCCCCTCTTCTGCTCAACTAACCTTGGTGTCTCTCTCCATCATATCCTATTCTTCTGTTGCTGTCTCTGTGTCTTGTCTGGTGTCTCTCTCCATCATATCCTATTCTTCTGTTGCTGTCTCTGTGTCTTGTCTGGTCTCTCTCTCCATCAACAGAAATATTGGTGAGGGTTAGGCCTACTCCAATACAACATTGAAAACACGACTACATAACAGCATTAAATACAGTTGGAATATAGTTACAACTCTCAAACTGTTTCCATCAAACAGAAAAACAAGAAATCTGGATAAACACATTTAGATTTCTACATACTGCACTTTGCTTGTGCATGACCCATACAGCTGTTTAAGGTCATAAAAAGGCAGAGTGCAGTATCAGCATTTAAGGGGTCATAGGTCAGATCAGTGGTCATGGTTGATATGATTGGACAAAAAAACAAACTTTAAAGTCATTTTTCTCAGATTCACTGTTTGCGTAGACTGCTCTTTGCCTTTGTAGGGCAGTAGTTCAGTTGGCTTCCCTTGCCCTTAGTCTGCCTCCTGCCCCTCCTATCGCCATGGAGACACCTTCCTGAAAACAATGACTCCATATTTTGCTGAAACCTGTTCTGCCAGTTCATGTCCTTAAAGATGAATGTTGGAATGTTCCAATGTGGTTACCCCAAAAAGATGCCAAGATAGATCACGCATCCATAACTGGTTTCCTGCTTGTAGCAGGCCGCGTTCACAGGAATCCTTTTCTCTAATTATAAGTCATATGATTTCATGAGAATATTTTCTGGAGTGAGAGTGTAATGCAAGTCAAGGTGTCCTTGGATGAATGTCAACAAGATTTATAACCAGGATTGTTAAATTAACTGTTGTAATAAATAAATACAATATTTGTAAATGTATTGTCACAGACACCGGATAGATGCAGTGAAATGTGTTGTTTTACAGGGTCATAGTAGTACGGCGCCCCCTGGAGCAAATCAGGTGTAAGTGCCTTGCTTAAGGGCACAGACAGATTTTTACCTTGACGACTCAGGTATTCGAACCAGCAACCTTTCAGTTACTGTCCCCACTAGGTAATCTTACCATACCAGTTCACGCCCTCAAAGAAGACACTGTTCAAGTGCTCAAATGTAGTCCATAAAGAGGTATTAGGATTATGTGCACAGCTATTCTGCCATACAATTGCAAACTGCTGCTACACATTTGGTCAAAGATGAGTTATAACCAAGGAAACAGCAGTAAGTGAAGTTACTGCCATCTGGCTTTGTTCCACCATGTTCTACTGCAGTTACTACGGTTTTCCTTGGTATTCTATCAGGCTCTGAGTTCAGGCCATCCCGACCATGACACTCACCCTCACACACTCCATGAGACAGCCAGTGATCCAGTTATCACCAGAATAAACATGGCACAATCACGGGGAAACATTATGGTTTAACTCACATTGAAATGCAAATACCCAGATAATGGTAAGAAAGATAGCAAACAAAATATTGAAACGCTCGCTAACATAAAGAAAAGGTCAGCATTGATTTTAATACAAATTCACATAAGGATAAACATTCTCCGTGATGAAATAGTTCTTACCTTATGGATAAAAAAAGTTTGAGGGTTGCTACAATACAACATTCCAAACATGAAAACACATCTACATAACACCATTAAAAACAACAAGAAAGCTGGATAAACACATTTAGATTTTTTAGATACTGCACTTTGTTTTTGCATGACCCATACAGCTGTTTATCGTCATACAAAGGCAGAGTGCAGTATCTGCATTCTAGGGGTCATAGGTCAGATCAGTGGTCATAATAAGGTGATACATCAGTGCATTTACACTTATCTACCTACGACATATTTGGCTGAACAGCAAAAACAACTTTAAAGCCTTTTTTGTCTTCAGTTGTACTGTTTTCTAGTTGATGCGCTTTGCCTTTGTAGGGCAGTTTATTCAAGCAGTCAACGGACAACAACTCTTAATGCAATCACGGGGAAAACACTTTTGAAAGCAGTTTTGACCTTTGTTAAAAAAAGAGGGGGATCCAAGCTTTCCATTGATAACACGTTTATTTCTATACTCCTACAATCGCGGTAATGCGTTGTTTTAAAAATGCAGTTACAACTGGAGTATCAAGCATGGTTTAGGAACATTTGCAACAGAGCTCTTAAAGGGGCAACGGCATCTTAAAAGGGCAACTTTGTAATAGAAACCCCCCCAACAACAATTCTGAGTGAATAATAATAATAATAATAATAATAATAATAATAATAATAATAATAATAATAATAATAATCAGGAAGTTGTGTCCAATGGGGTAAATGCAGATGGACAAACCCCATGCTTCATTTATAGCCACTATGCTGCATCCGTTGGGCTACAGGGGATCATGCTTATTGCTAACAGAACATCTGATAATAGACCATGAATATAGGATATATGGTTCAATATGTTAAAATCATTTACCATCTGATAATAGACCATGCATATAGGATATATGGTCCAATATGTTAAAATCATTTAACATCTGATAATAGACCATGCATATAGGCTATATGGTCCAATATGTTAAAATCATTTAACATAATCTTTACCAATATCTTATTGGGCTCATTCATGGAGGTGGAAATGATATTTTAGATGGTGTCAGCATCATTGTATTTTCATTCATTCTGGAGTAGAACAGCCTTTTTCTTGTCACCAGAACTGAGCTTCTTAGAACTGAGCTTCTCAAGAAGTATCCCCAGGAGGACCCTGGGAACCCTGAGCAAGGGGACTGGAATTGGTCACATTTGCAGTTTAATATATTTACAAAAATGATCCTCTTTTCCTAAAAGCATGACGGTCATGACTTGTTTACGTGAAAGGGGAGATTAACTTAGCACGAGACAATCAATCTGAGATCGACGTAAGTATATATTTTTTTGCTTTAACCCCTGAGATTGACCTGTTCTACGAGTACGAATGGTCTGAGGCAGGCGTTAGATTACAAGCATTTTCAAGTGTAACGTTAATAACGATGGTTTTGGGGAACTGCTCAGAGATTTAACGATGCTCCTACAAAGGTTCTAGCGATGAACTTAGCCTTAAGATGCTTTTGGGAAACCGGATCCTGGATGAGACCATCTGCTAAATGACTAAAATGTCAAATGTAAGGTTTTAAATACAAATATCATATTACTGTATTTTTTGAAAACATTTTTTAAGTATTGATTTTACAAATATTATATTTGTACAGTTCTTTATTATTATTTTTATATTTTTTTACATTTGACTGTGTAAAACCTAGCAGTACTACATACTTCTCTGAGAGTGAGGCAGACATATATTTGATTATTTGTCTATCTGAAATGAAAGCATCAAATTATAGATTTTAAACAAATACATGTCTGTCATTGAACAACCCCATTCCATGATTAGATAGTGAAAAAACACACAAATCTCTTTCATAATTTATTTAAACAATAAAGGCTAATTTACCAAAACTTCTGAAAAGTGATATATAGCGTTTTTGAATGAAACTCTTCTCATGTTTCCCCATCTGAGCTCAGAGTAGATGAGAGACTGAGGGGCGGTTTCCCAGACAGAGTTTAATTGAAGTCAGGACCAGGTAAATTCTACTGAAGTATTTCCCCAATATCCCCACACGTCTTATTACCTGTTCTGTCTGTGTCCCGTATACTCCCTCTCCGGCGTTCCAGGTCACCAGTCTGCTCATTATTATGCACACCTGTCACCATCGTTACGCCACCTGCGACCAATCAGACTCACCTGGACTCCATCACCTTCCTGATTACCTCCCCTATATCAGTCACTCCCTTTGGTTCCTTCCCCAGGCGTTATTGATTCTGTTTCAGGGCTTCATGTCTGTACGCTACTCCTGTTTCTTGTTTTGTTCTATGTATTATTAAATTCACTTCCTGTACTTGCTTCCTGACTCCCAGCGTTCACGTTACAGTCTGGCTGTAGCAGGCTGCCTAGTAAATTAAATGTCTTTGGCCCCATTACACTAAAACATGTAGGCACAATGTTGTCCTCATCCATGTCATTTACAAGAACAAAATATTCAAACCGTTCTGTATATGAGCTCCACTGATCAATACTTTCATCAAACTGTCCAATGTTTCCAACAATTCCAGCCATTTGTCATTTCTCAATAAGCTCCTGATTGTCATTTACTTCAGTATTGTCCTCAACCAAGGCAATATTCTCCTCAGTCACGTGATCTTCATTCACTTCACTCACGTTTCCTCCTAAATTCGCTCATTTAGCAGATTTAATTAAAAGGTTTGTCTTCACAGTTGAATAAATGTCCTTTCCTTTAATCACTGTATATTCCTCCTTTTTAATCACGTTGTTTTCCCACTGGTAAAAGAGAAGTTGTGTCAGGGGTATGCGGCGGTGAAGTCAGGACACAGAGGATCAAGATGACTACTTTACTTCAAGTAAACACGCACAAAACAAAAGTCTCCACAACACTGGAGGAGTAACACGCGCTGTGCGTAAAAGGCGAACTAGAATTGCCGAACATCAAACAGGACAAAATGACAATAACACACAAAGGCCAAACGTAAAACAAGGGAACTTATATGTTACACAATCAACACAAAATAAGTAACAGGTGTACAAACAAGACAACACAAGACAAACACAGAAACATCGATCGGCAGTAGCTAGTACTCCGGGGACGACGAACGCCGAAGCCTGCCCGAGCAAGGAGGAGGAGCAGCCTCGGCGGAATCCGTGACAGTCCGTCTCGAGTCCTTTTCTGCCGTCCATGACGATGTTAACTCCAGTGGTGGAAAAAGTACACAATTGTCATACTTGAGTAAAAGTAAAGATACCTTAACAGAAAATGACTCAACTAAAAGTGAAAGTCACCCAGTAAAATACTACTTGAGTAAAAGTCTAAAAGTATTTGGTTTTATATATACTTAAGTATCAAAAGTCAATGTAATTGCTAAAATATACTTAAGTATCAAAAGTAAAAGTACAAGTATAAATCATTTCAAATTCCTTACATAAAGCAAACCAGACGAGTTTCTTGTTTTTAAAATGTACGTTCAGCCAGAGGCACACTCCAACACTCAGACAATTTACAAACAAAGCATTTGTGTTTACTGAGTCTGCCAGATCAGAGGCAGTAGGGATGTTCTCTTGATAAGTGTGTGAATTGGACCATTTTCTGTCCTGCTAAGCATTCAAAATGTAACGAGTACTTTTGGGTGTCAGGGAAAATGTATGAAGTAAAAAGTACATTATTTTCTTTAGGAATGTAGTGAAGTAAAAGTAAAAATAGTCAAAAATATAAATAGTAAAGTAAAGTACAGATACCCCAAAAAACTACTTAAGTAGTACTTTAAAGTATTTTACTTAATACTTTACACCACTGGTTGACACTCTTTCTTAGCTAGCTGGACTATGCACTTGCCTCTGCTAGCAATACACTGTGCTAACATTAGCCTAGACTGTACCCCAGAAAACAACAGTTTTAAACAGTTGTAAAAACCCACTTCTTCCAGACAGAATAGTTCCTGTAGATTCAGACTTACTCATCACCAATCTTTTGTTATGTCTCGTGGGTTTCATAACCACGTCTGTATAACAATTCAATAATGATGAGACAGGAGACAGGAATCAGTTCAACCATTTATCTGGAACGTGATCATCTCAACACATACAAACCCCCATGATGCTCTGCAGCACAACCCCAATATACAACAAATACATAGATAAGTAAATGGACACGAAACAAAACTCATAGAGGAGTTTACATGTTCAGTTGTAGAAAGTAGGGCCATGGGATAGGGTCAGAAAGGTCAGTATGTTTGATAACTGGTTACAGAGGTGACATAACAAGCATAAGGTCCATTATAACAGAGTGAAGTAGAGGTGGGAGCTAAAAGCAGACATGGACAGTGAGACGGTGTGAGGAGGTCAGGGGTGAAACACTAGATCAGGACAGGTAGAAATGGCAGGGCTGGAAATAGACACAGAGACACATTCTGATCATGGCTCAGACCTGACCTGAGACACCCAAACAGAAGATGCCATAGCAAAGTCCTGTCCAGTAGGCTATATGGGATTTCCTTTCATCAAAATACAACACATGGAAATGTGTCCAGTGTGTGTGTGTGTGTGTGTCCAGTGTGTGTGTGTTTGTCCAGTGTGTGTGTGTGTATCAAGTGTATTTGTGTGTGTGTGTGTCCAGTGTGTGTGTGTATCCAGTGTGTGTGTGTGTGTGTCCAGTGTGTGTGTGTGTGTTCAGTGTGTGTGTGTACAGTGTGTGTGTGTCCAGTGTGTGTGTGCATGTCCAGTGTGTGTGTGTGTCTAGTGTGTGTCCAGTGTGTGTCCAGTGTGTGTGTGTCCAGTGTGTGTGTGTGTGTGTGTGTGTGTGTGTGTTCAGTGTGTGTGTGTGTCCAGTGTGTGTGTGTGTGTCCACTGTGTGTGTGTGTGTGTGTTTGTGTGTGTGTGTTCAGTGTGTGTGTGTGTCTAGTGTGTGTTTGTGTGTCCCAAGTGTGTTTGTGTTTGTGTGTGTGTCCAGTGTATGTGTGTGTGTGTCCGGTGTGTGTGTGTGTGTGTTTGTCCTGCGTGTGTTTGTCCAGTGTGTGTGTGTGTGTGTGTGTGTGTTTGTCCTGCGTGTGTGTGTCCAGTGTGAGTGTTTGTCCAGTGTGTGTGTGTGTGTGTGTGTGTCCAGTGTGTGTTTGTCCAGTGTGTGTCTGTGTCTAGTGTGTGTGTTCAGTGTGTGTGTGTGTGTGTGTGTACAGTGTGTGTGTGTGTGTGTAGTGTGTGTGTGTGTGTCCAGTGTGAGTGTGTGTGTATGTCCAGTGTGTGTGTGTCCAGTGTGTGTGTGTGTCCAGTGTGTGTGTGTGTGTGTGTGTGTGTGTGTGTGTGTGTGTGTGTGTGTCCAGTGTGTGTGTGTCCAGTGTGTGTCTGTGTCCAGTGTGTGTGTTCAGTGTGTGTGTGTGTGTGTACAATGTGTGTGTGTGTGTGTGTCTAGTGTGTGTGTGTGTGTCCAGTGTGAGTGTGTGTGTATGTCCAGTGTGTGTGTCCAGTGTGTGTCTTTGTCCAGTGTGTGTGTGTATGTTTGTGTGTGTGTGTGTGTGTTTGTGTGTGTCCAGTGTGTGTGTGTGTGTTAAGTGTGTGTGTGTGTGTGTGTTTGTGTGTGTCCAGTGTGTGTGTGTGTCCAGTGTGTGTGTGTGTGTGTGTGTTTAAGTGTGTGTGTGTGTGTCCAGTGTGTGTGTGTGTGTGTGTGTGTGTGTCCAGTGTGTGTGTGTGTGTCCAGTGTGTGTGTCCAGTGTGTGTGTGTGTGTGTCCAGTGTGTTTGTCCAGTGTGTGTGTTTGTCCAGTGTGTGTGTGTGTGTGTGTGTGTGTGTTTGTGTGTGTCCAGTGTGTGTGTCCAGTGTGTGTGTCCAGTGTGTGTGTGGGTCCAGTGTGTGTGTTTGTCCAGTGTGTGTGTGTGTGTGTGTGTGTGTGTGTGTTGGTGTGTGTCCATAGTGTGTGTGTGTGTGTCCAGTGTGAGTGTGTGTGTATGTCCAGTGTGTGTGTCCAGTGTGTGTCTTTGTCCAGTGTGTGTGTGTGTGTGTATGTTTGTGTGTGTGTGTGTGTGTTTGTGTGTGTCCAGTGTGTGTGTGTGTCCAGTGTGTGTGTGTGTGTTAAGTGTGTGTGTGTGTGTGTTTGTGTGTGTCCAGTGTGTGTGTGTGTCCAGTGTGTGTGTGTGTGTGTGTTAAGTGTGTGTGTGTGTGTCCAGTGTGTATGTGTGTGTGTGTGTGTGTATGTCCGGTGTGTGTGTGTGTGTGTGTGTCCAGTGTGTGTGTGTGTGTCCAGTGTGTGTGTCCAGTGTGTGTGTGTGTGTGTCCAGTGTGTTTGTCCAGTGTGTGTGTTTGTCCAGTGTGTGTGTGTGTGTGTGTGTGTGTGTGTTTGTGTGTGTCCAGTGTGTGTGTCCAGTGTGTGTGTCCAGTGTGTGTGTGGGTCCAGTGTGTGTGTGTGTCCAGTGTGTGTGTGTGTGTGTGTGTGTGTGTGTTGGTGTGTGTCCATTGTGTGTGTGTGTGTGTGTGTTCAGTGTGTGTGTGTGTGTCCACTGTGTGTGTGTGTGTGTGTGTGTGTGTCTAGAGTGTGTGTGTCCAGTGTGTGTGTTTGTCCAGTTTGTGTGTGTGTGTTTGTCCAGTGTGTGTGTGTGTGTGTGTGTGTGTCCAGTGTGTGTGTGTGTCCAGTGTGTGTGTGTGTCCAGTGTGTGTGTGTCCAGTGTGTGTGTGTGTGTGTCCAATGTGTGTGTGTTTGTCCAGTGTGTGTGTGTGTGTGTGTGTGTGTGTGTGTGTGTTTGTGTGTGTCCAGTGTGTGTGTGTGTGTTCAGTGTGTGTGTGTGTCCACTGTGTGTGTGTGTGTGTGTGTGTGTGTGTGTCTAGAGTGTGTGTGTCCAGTGTGTGTGTTTGTCCAGTGTGTGTGTGTGTGTTTGTCCAGTGTGTGTGTGTGTGTGTGTGTGTGTGTGTGTGTCCAGTGTGTGTGTGTGTCCAGTGTGTGTGTGTGTCCAGTGTGTGTGTGTCCAGTGTGTGTGTGTGTGTGTGTCCAATGTGTGTGTGTGTCCAGTGTGTGTATTCAGGGTGTGTGTGTCCAGTGTGTGTGTTCAGTGTGTCTGTGTGTGTGTGTGTGTGTACAGTGTGTTTGTGTCCAGTGTGTGTGTGTCCAGTGTGTGTGTGTGTGTGTATTTGTACAGTGTGTGTGTGTGTCCAGTGTGTATGTGTGTATGTGCAGTGTGAGTGTGTCCAGTGTGTGTGTTTGTCCAGTGTGTGTGTGTGTTTGTGTGTGTCCATTGTGTGTGTTTGTGTGTGTGTGTTTGTGTGTGTCCAGTGTGTGTCCAGTGTGTGTGTGTTTGTTTGTGTGTGTCCAGTGTGTGTGTGTGTGTCCAGTGTGTGTGTGTGCAGTGTGTGTGTGTCTAGTGTGTGTATATGTGTGTATGTGTGTCCAGTGTATGTGTGTGTGTGTGTGTCTGGTGTGTGTGTGTGTGTCCAGTTTGTGTGTGTGTGGGTCCAGTGTGAGTGTGTCCCGTGCGTGTGTTTGTCCAGTGTGTGTGTGTGTGTGTGTGTTTGTGTGTCCAGTGTGTGTGTGTGTCCAGTGTGTGTGTGTGTCCAGTGTGTGTGTTCAGTGTGTGTGTGTGTGTGTGTACAGTGTGTGTGTGTCCATTGTGTGTGTGTGTGTATTTGTACAGTGTGTGTGTTTGTCCAGTGTGTGTGTGTGTGTGTGTGTCCAGTGTGTGTGTGTGTGTCCAGTGTGTGTGTGTCCAGTGTGTGTGTGTGTCCAGTGTGTGTGTGTGTCCAGTGTGTGTGTGTCCAGTGTGTGTGTGTCCAGTGTGTGTGTGTCCAGTGTGTGTGAGTGTGTGTCCAATGTGTGTGTTCAGTGTGTGTTTGTCCAGTGTGTGTGTGTGTGTGTTTTTGTTTGTGTGTGTCCATTGTGTGTGTATGTGTGAGTGTGTGTCCAATGTGTGTGTTCAGTGTGTGTGTGTCCAGTGTGTGTGTTCAGTGTGTGTGTGTGTGCGTGTGTACAGTGTGTGTTTGTCCAGTGTGTGTGTGTGTGTGTTTTTGTTTGTGTGTGTCCATTGTGTGTGTATGTGTGTGTGTGTGTCCAGTGTATGTATGTGTGTGTGTGTGTCCAGTGTGTGTTTGTCCAGTGTGTGTGTGTGTGTGTTTTTGTTTGTGTGTGTCCATTGTGTGTGTATGTGTGTGTGTGTGTCCAGTGTATGTATGTGTGTGTGTGTGTCCAGTGTGTGTGTGTTTAGTGTGTGTGTTTGTACAGTGTGTGTGTGTGTGTGTGTGTGTCCAGTGTGTATGTGCAGTGTGAGTGTGTTTAGTGTGTGTGTTTGTCCAGTGTGTGTGTGTGTGTGTGTGTGTTTGTGTGTGTCCAGTGTGTGTGTCCAGTGTGTGTGTATGTCCAGTGTGTGTGTGTGTGTGTGTGTGTCCAGTGTGTGTGTGTCCAGTGTGTGTGTGTGTGTGTGTGTGTGTATGTCTAGTGTGTGTATGTGTGTGTTTGTGTGTCCAGTGTATGTGTGTGTGTGTGTCTGGTGTGTGTGTGTGTGTGTTAAGTGTGTGTGTGTGTGTGTTTGTGTGTGTCCAGTGTGTGTGTGTGTGTGTTAAGTGTGTGTGTGTGTCCAGTGTGTATGTGTGTGTGTGTGTGTGGGTCCAGTGTGAGTGTGTCCAGTGTGTGTTTGTCCAGTGTGTGTGTGTGTGTGTGTTTGTGTGTCCAGTATGTGTGTGTGTCCAGCGTGTGTGTGTGTCCAGTGTGTGTGTGTGTGTTAAGTGTGTGTGTGTGTGTGTTTGTGTGTGTCCAGTGGGTGTGTGTGTGTTAAGTGTGTGTGTGTGTCCAGTGTGTATGTGTGTGTGTGTGTGTGTATGTCCGGTGTGTGTGTGTGTGTGTGTGTCCAGTGTGTGTGTGTGTGTCCAGGTGTGTGTCCAGTGTGTGTTTGTGTGTGTCCAGTGTGTTTGTCCAGTGTGTGTGTTTGTCCAGTGTCTGTGTGTGTGTGTGTGTGTGTGTGTGTGTGTTTGTGTGTGTCCAGTGTGTGAGTCCAGTGTGTGTGTCCAGTGTGTGTGTGGGTCCAGTGTGTGTGTTTGTCCAGTGTGTGTGTGTGTGTGTGTGTGTGTGTGTGTGTGTGTGTGTGTGTGTTGGTGTGTGTCCAGTGTGTGTGTGTGTGTGTTCAGTGTGTGTGTGTGTGTCCACTGTGTGTGTGTGTGTGTGTGTGTGTGTGTGTGTGTGTCTAGAGTGTGTGTGTCCAGTGTGTGTGTTTGTCCAGTGTGTGTGTGTGTGTTTGTCCAGTGTGTGTGTGTGTGTGTGTGTGTGTCCAGTGTGTGTGTGTGTCCAGTGTGTGTGTGTGTCCAGTGTGTGTGTGTCCAGTGTGTGTGTGTCCAGTGTGTGTGTGTGTGTGTCCAATGTGTGTGTGTGTGTCCAGTGTGTGTGTTCAGGGTGTGTGTGGGTCCAGTATGTGTGTTTGTCCAGTGTGTGTGTGTGTGTGTGTGTGTGTGTGTGTGTGTGTTTGTGTGTGTCCAGTGTGTGTGTGTGTGTTCAGTGTGTGTGTGTGTGTCCACTGTGTGTGTGTGTGTGTGTGTGTGTGTCTAGAGTGTGTGTGTCCAGTGTGTGTGTTTGTCCAGTGTGTGTGTGTGTATTCTTCCAGTGTGTGTGTGTGTGTGTGTGTGTGTCCAGTGTGTGTGTGTGTCCAGTGTGTGAGTGTGTCCAGTGTGTGTGTGTCCAGTGTGTGTGTGTCCAATGTGTCCAATGTGTGTGTGTGTCCAGTGTGTGTGTTCAGGGTGTGTGTGTCCAGTGTGTGTGTTCAGTGTGTGTGTGTGTGTGTGTGTGTGTACAGTGTGTTTGTGTCCAGTGTGTGTGTGTGTGTGTGTATTTGTACAGTGTGTGTGTGTGTCCAGTGTGTATGTGTGTATGTGCAGTGTGAGTGTGTCCAGTGTGTGTGTTTGTCCAGTGTGTGTGTGTGTTTGTGTGTGTCCATTGTGTGTGTTTGTGTGTGTGTGTTTGTGTGTGTCCAGTGTGTGTCCAGTGTGTGTGTGTGTGTGTGTGTGAGTCCAGTGTGTGTGTGTTTGTTTGTGTGTGTCCAGTGTGTGTGTGTGTCCAGTGTGTGTGTGTGCAGTGTGTGTGTGTCTAGTGTGTATATGTGTGTGTGTGTGTCCAGTGTATGTGTGTGTGTGTGTGTCTGGTGTGTGTGTGTGTGTCCAGTTTGTCCCGTGTGTGTGTTTGTCCAGTCTGTGTTTGTGTGTTTGTGTTTGTGTGTCCAGTGTGTGTGTGTGTCCAGTGTGTGTGTGTGTCCAGTGTGTGTGTGTCCAGTGTGTGTGTGTGTCCAGTGTGTGTGTTCAGTGTGTGTGTGTGTGTGTGTACAGTGTGTGTGTGTCCATTGTGTGTGTGTGTGTATTTGTACAGTGTGTGTGTTTGTCCAGTGTGTGTGTGTGTGTGTGTCCAGTGTGTGTGTGTGTGTCCAGTGTGTGTGTGTCCAGTGTGTGTGTGTCCAGTTTGTGTGTGTGTCCAGTGTGTGTGTGTCCAGTGTGTGTGTGTGTGTATTTGTACAGTGTGTGTGTTTGTCCAGTGTGTGTGTGTGTGTGTCCAGTGTGTGTGTGTGTGTCCAGTGTGTGTGTGTCCAGTGTGTGTGTGTGTCCAGTTTGTGTGTGTGTCCAGTGTGTGTGTGTCCAGTGTGTGTGTGTCCAGTGTGTGTGAGTGTGTGTCCAATGTGTGTGTTCAGTGTGTGTGTGTCCAGTGTGTGTGTTCAGTGTGTGTGTGTGTGCGTGTGTACAGTGTGTGTGTGTCCAGTGTGTGTGTGTGTGTGTCCAGTGTGTGTGTGTGTGTATTTGTACAGTGTGTTTGTGTGTCCAGTGTGTATGTGTGTATGTGCAGTGTGAGTGTGTCCAGTGTGTGTGTTTGTCCAGTGTGTGTGTTTGTGTTTTTGTTTGTGTGTGTCCATTGTGTGTGTATGTGTGAGTGTGTGTCCAATGTGTGTGTTCAGTGTGTGTGTGTCCAGTGTGTGTGTTCAGTGTGTGTGTGTGTGCGTGTGTACAGTGTGTGTTTGTCCAGTGTGTGTTTGTGTGTGTTTTTGTTTGTGTGTGTCCATTGTGTGTGTATGTGTGTGTGTCCAGTGTATGTATGTGTGTGTGTGTGTCCAGTGTGTGTGTGTGTCCAGTGTGTGTGTGTGTCCAGTGTGTGTGTTCAGTGTGTGTGTGTGTGTGTACAGTGTGTGTGTGTCCAGTGTGTGTGTGTGTGTATTTGTACAGTGTGTGTGTGTGTGAGTGTCCAGTGTGTATGTGCAGTGTGAGTGTGTTTAGTGTGTGTGTTTGTCCAGTGTGTGTGTGTGTGTGTGTGTGTGTGTGTGTGTGTTTGTGTGTGTCCAGTGTGTGTGTCCAGTGTGTGTGTGTGTCCAGTGTGTGTGTGTGTGTGTGTGTGTGTGTGTGTGTGTGTGTGTGTGTCCAGTGTGTGTGTGTGTGTTTGTGTGTGTCCAGTGTGTGTGTGTGTGTGTGTGTGTGTGTGTGTGTATGTCTAGTGTGTGTATGTGTGTGTTTGTGTGTCCAGTGTATGTGTGTGTCTGGTGTGTGTGTGTGTGTGTGTGTGTGTGTGTCCAGTGTGTGGGTGTGTGGGTCCAGTGTGAGTGTGTCCAGTGTGTGTTTGTCCAGTGTGTGTGTGTGTGTGTTTGTGTGTCCAGTATGTGTGTGTGTCCAGCGTGTGTGTGTCCAGCGTGTGTGTGTGTGTCCAGTGTGTGTGTGTGTGTCCAATGTGTTTATGTGTGTGTGTGTGTGTCCAGTGTGTGTCCAGTGTGTGTCCAGTGTGTGTGTGTCCAGTGTGTGTGTGTCAGTGTTACCATGGTTTTTATTTACAGGGACACTGAGGAGTCAACATCAACATTAACCCTAAACCCTGGATAGAGGGACTCAGTGAATGTGGTGTAGAATGTGTTCAGGTGGGTCAGTGTGTCAGAGGAGACTCTGTAGAAGGACAGAGTGCCGGCTGGCCAGTCCAGATACACTCCTACTCTGTGGGGGCTGGAGGAGGGGACGTCTATGGTAGTGGACTTATTATTGTGACAGGCAGAGTAACTGTTGTCAGAGCAGATCAGACTCCAGGACTTGTCATTGGATCCAATCAGACAGTCATTACCCCATCCTCTCCTGCTGATTCCTTTATATGCCACTCCTATATCAGCCCCTCTCCCACTCCACTCTACCTCCCAGTAACAGCGCCCAGTCAGACCCTCTCTACACAGCACCTGTTCCCAGACCTCAAATCTCTCTGGGTGATCAGGATACGGCTGCTCCTCTCTCCTACATGTCACCTTTCTGTTCTCCTCAGACAGAGAGAGGAATTTGTTTACTGTGTTTAGGTCCAGTGTGAGATCACAGACATCTGATGGATGAAACCAGACACAATATTAGAAATCATCATCATTCACATTAGAATGTTAACTCACTTTTCACTAATTCATTTAATGTAGATGTTTCTAGGTATCAAAAGGAGAAGTTAAGGTAACTTGAGACTTGTTGAATGATCATATGTTATACTGTATGTTAATATAAAACACACTTATTCCCATTAATTACACACACACACACACCCTGAGCACACACATTTCTAAAGTCACACAACACGCACACCAGAACACACACATTGTCAAAAGCAACTCTTTGTAGACTTTGGTGTCCCTGATTTGTGCTTCTGTAGAACTACAGCTGATATTTAATATGACCAAGTAAGTAATGATGGTGGTCTTTGACTTTGACTTCACTTGAATTAAGACTTATTCTTAGTCATATTCTTCGCTGCCAGTCAACACTCACATTTTCCTAAGTCCAGGTTTCATTGTGTTCTCTCACCATGTTCCACACTGTAGCGGTAAGCAGAAGAACAGACAGTCATTGAGGATACACCTGAACTCACACACACACACACACACACACACACCACACACACACACACACCCACACACACCACACACACACACACACACACACACACACACACACACACACACACACACACACACACACACACACACACTCACACACACACTCACACACTCACACACTCACACATTCAGCATATAACTTTGTACAAACCGTGGTAAGAATGTTTGTCTGTGTGTGTGTCCAGTGTGTGTGTTTGTGTGTCCAGTATGTGTGTGTGTGTGTGTCTGTGTGTGTGCGTGTGTTTGTGTCCAGTGTGTGTGTTTGTGTGTGTCCAGTGTGTGTGTGTCCAGTGTGTTTGTGTGTGTCCAGAGTGTGTGTGTGTGTGTCCAGTGTGTGTCTGTGTGTCCTCTTTGTGTGTGTGTGTGTCCAGTGTGTGTGTTTGCCCAGTGTACAGTGTGTGCCCAGTGTGTCCTGTGTGTGTGTGTCCTGTGTGTGTGTGTGTCCAGTGTGTGTGCCCAGTGTACAATGTGTGTGTCCAGTTTGTGTCCAGTGTGTGTGTCCAGTGTGTTTGTGTGTTTGTGTGTGTGTGTTCAGTTTGTGTGTGTTTGTCAAGTGAATGTGTGTGTCCAGTGTGTGTGTGTGTGTGTGTCCAGTGTGAGTGTGTGTCTGTGTGTGTGTCCAATCTGTGTGTGTGTGGGTGTGGGTGTGTGTCCAGTGTGTGAGTGTTTGTGTGTCCAGTGTGTGTGTGTGTGTGTGTGTCCAGTGTGTGTGTGTGTGTGTGTTTCCAGTGTGTGTGTGTGTGTGTGTGTGTGTCCAGAGTGTGTGTGTGTAGGTCCAGTGTGTGTGTGTTCAGTGTGTGTGTGTTTGTCTGTCTAGTGTGTGTGTGTGTCCACACACACACACACACACACACAGGACACCACACTGGCACACACCACCACCACACACACCCTGACTCACGCACTGGACACACACATCCTGAAATCTTTATATAACTTAGTCCAAGTGGTGGTCAGAATGTTTGTCTTAACTAGCCTGATACTCCAACATGTCTGATACTAACATTGACATAAACCCTCTACATGCTAGTTTCTCCAGTCTGCAGTGTGGATCCTCCATCCAGCAGAGCGCAGTCTGACTCCTGAGTCTCCTGGGTGATTGTAGCTCAGGTCCAGCTCTCAGTGTGAGGGGTTTTGCTTCAGAGCTGAACCAAGCACAGCCTTCCTCTGTGACTAGAACAGCCTGACAGCCTGCAAAGAGTCAAATCATATTAAACCACACTGCTATTATTTAGTGTGAAAATAGTTGCAGTATATTTTTCTAAATAACTTAGATACATCAGTGTCCTAAAACCTACCATATCTATTCATAAATGTATGTATCTTATTAGAAATACAAATTATCAAATATTGCTTGTAGAAAATTTATATTACAAATATTTGAGTAGACTGACCAGAGCAGTTTAAAAAGCAGTATCAGTCAAAAAGACAGACAGTGAGGTATCAATTTTTGTATTGATATCTCCACACCATATCTATTTTGACATGAATCTAACATTTTAAATGTACTCTATACTCCAGCATTTTTTTGAATCAAATGTTTCATATGATACATATATAATTCACTTTTATTTGAGGTATTTTAACACATATCTGTTTCATCTTTAATCTTTATGTATCTAGTCCCCCACTTTTGAAGTCTATTTCTGACCATTTAACTTATAGTGTATTAAATGTCAAAAGTTTTATTTGTCCCAAACTCGTTGGTTGCATTTCATTTTTTTGGTTTGTTTTGGGTTATGTTTTGTCCAATAGTAACTGAATGTGATGATGACTGATATTTTCTGTCTAAGTGAGTAGATAACATTTTCTAAACACTACTAAATTAATCCTAATGATGCCATGATTAAGAAAAATAATGAATGAATCATGAATAATAATGAGTGAGAAGGTTACAGAGGCTACAACCAAACATACTAACCTCTCACCATTAACATCAAATAAAGGTACATTCTGTACTGTACCCTAATATAAACATTCTACTCTCAAATTAATAATGCTGGAGCATAGCACCTAGGTAAAACTGTAAGCTTCACTGTCCAAACACATATGGTGTGGACTACTGTGTGCCTGGTAAACACATGTGGATCTAGTGAACAGGTATCACTTGTTGACCAACTACAGGAATACTGACCTCAGGTCTCCAGTTTAAGTGGGGATTCCCCAGTCCAGCCGAGAGCAGCTTCACTCCTAATCTTGGTCATTGTTACTCCAGATCCACTCTCTCAGGTGTGAGGGGTTTCTTCAGAGCTGGGGCCAGAAAGCTCACAGTCTTCCTCTGTGACTAGACAGCCCTGACACCTGTAAAATCATCATTTAAACACCCTGCTTTTCTTTAGTGGGTGAAAATGTGTTATTTTTCCAACATATTCAGATATATCGTAACATGTATAGTACAAATATTTGGGTAGACTGACCAAGCAGTTTCAAAAGCATATCATCAAAAAAACAGTGATGTATCGATTTGGTGTTTGAGTATCCCCACATCTAGTTTGACAGTGGCGCCACCATTTTAAATGTGGCTCTATACTCAGCATTTTTGATTTGAGATCAAATATTTCATATGAGGTGACAGTATATAATGTCACCTTTTATTTGAGTATTTTCATACATACAGTGTGAGGAAAAAAGTATTTATTCAGCCACTTTGTGCAAGTTCTCCAACCTAAAAGATGAGAGAGGCCTGTAATTTTCATCACTAGGGTACCGTCAGCTACTGACAAAAAATAGCATTTTTTTTCTAAAAATCCCATTGTAGGATTTTTATGAATTTATTTTCAAATTATGGTGGAAAATAAGTATTTGGTCAATAACAAAAGTTTCTCAATACTTCTTTATATACCCTTTGTTGGCAATACACGTCAATCGTTTTCTTAAGTCTTCACAAGGTTTTCACACACTGTTGCTGCTATTTTGGCCCATTCCTCCATGCAGATCTCCTCTAGAGCAGTGATGTTTTGGGGCTGTCGCTGGGCAACACCTTTCCTCCCTCCAAAATTTTCTGGGGTTGAATCTGGAGACTAGCTGAGCCACTCCAGGATGAATCTTCTTCTACCACTCTTCTTGCGGTGGTGTATTTGGGATCATTGTCATGCTAAAACCCACAGGTTTCATATTCAATGCCTTGCTGTGAAGGTTTCACTCAAAATCTCCCGATACATGACCCCATTCATTTCTTTCCTTTACGGATCAGTGTCTGTCCCTTTGCCGAAAAACAGCCCCAAAGCTGATTTTCCACCCCCATGCTTCACTTATCAATCAATTTTTTGGTCACATGCGAATACAACAGGTCAACATTACAGTGAAATGCTTACTTACAGCCCATAACCAACAGTGCATTTATTTTAAACAAAAAAGTAAAGAGATAAAACAACAACAAAAAAGTGTTGAAAAAAAGCAGATAAAATAAAGTACATAGGGAGGCTATATATACGTAAAATAAAGTATGCTATATTCAGGGAAATACCGTTGCATAGTCAATGTGCGGGCGCGCACCTACTTTGAGATAGTTGAGGTAATATGTACATGTGGGTAGAGTTAAAGTGACTATGCATAAATACTTAACGAGTAGCAGCTAAAAGGATGGGGTCGGAGGGGCAGTGCAAATAGTCCGGGTAGCCATGATTAGCTGTTCAGGAGTCTATTTGAGGTAAAGCTGTTGATCTTTTACTTTCCTCTTTTTTCAGAAACAGTCTGTACTTGCTGGAGTCTTTGACAATTTTGAGGGCCTTCCTCTACACCCCTTATAGAGGTCCTGGATGGCGGGGAGCTTTGCCCCAGTGATGTACTGGGCCTCACGCTCTTGTCGGTCAGAGCACATTCCATACCGTCGGTGAGTGCAACCAGTCAGGATCTCTCATGGTGCAGTGTATATTTTTTGAGGATCTCAGGACCCTCCAATCTTTTTAGTCTCCTGAGGAATAGGTTTGTCGTGCCCTCTTCACATGTCTTGGTTGTTTACCATATAGTTGTTATGTCCATCTCAACCTGTTCCCTACAGCCTTATGAGAATGGGCTCTCAGTCCTCTTTTTTTTTTCCTGCAGTCCACAATCATCTCCTTTGTCTTGGTCACGTTGGGGAGAGGTTTTGTCCTGGCACCACACGCCATCTCTGACCTCCTCTCTATAGGCTGTCTCATCGTTGTCGGTGATCAGGCCTACCACTGTTGTGTCAGTCGGCAAACTTAATGATGGTGTTGAGTCTTGCCCTGGCCATGCAGTCATGGGTGAACGAGTCGGGACTGCTCACCTCCCCGTGTTGAGGATCAGTGTGGCAGAGTGTTTGTTACCTACCCTTACCACTGGGGCGGCCTCCAAGTCAGATCCAGTTGCAGAGGGGGGTGTTTAGTCCCAGGATCCTTAGCTTAGTGATAGCTTAGGCACTATGGTGTTAATCGCTGAGCTTAGTCAATAATCATTCTCACGTAGGTGTTCCTCTTGTCCAGGTGGGGAGCAGTGTGGAGTGCGATAGAATTGCATCATCTGTGATCTTTGCGGTATCAGTTGGAGTGTCTGGGTTTCTGGGATTGCTGTTATTACCTGACGTCTTTCAACACTTCATGGCTACCTCGTCTCCTTCTATCTTTCTTATCTTAGTTCACGATATGTGTCTGCTTGAACTGTTGTTTACAGACTCGTCAGGACATGTTCAAAATGTCTGAGAACTCTTGCCAGTTGTCAGCACATGCTATCACTCCTGTAATCCGTCTGGCCCTGCGCCTTGTGAATGTTACCTTATCTTTACATCGGCCTCCGGAGAGCTGATCACATAGTCTCCAACGCTGGTGCTCTCATGCATGCTTCAGTGTTGCTTGCCTCCTAGCCGAGCATAGAAGTGGTTTAGCTCTTGGTGACTTGTGTCACTGGCAGCTCTGGCTCCGCTTCCCTTTGTAGTCTGTGATAGTTTTCAAGCCCTCCACATCCGCCTCAGAGCCAGTGTAGTATGATTCAATCTTGGATCCTTTATTGACTCTTTCTGTTTGATGTGCCGGGGTCATAGCGGGATTTCTTATCTCCGGTTAGAGTCCCGTTCCTTGAAAGCTGCAGCTCTACCTTTAGCTCAGTGCGATGTCTTCCTGTAATCCATGCTTCTGTTGGGGGTATGTGGTCACGGTCACTGTTGGGCCACATCATCATCCTTTTGATGAAGTCATACTGATGTAGTGTACTCCCTCAATGCTCTCTGAAAATCCCAACATGTTCCAGTCTGTGCTAACAAAAACAGTCCTGTAGCTTAGCATCTTTCTCTACCCTTTTTTTTAGTTGATCTGGTGCTTCCTGCTTCAGTTTTTGCTTATAAGCAGAATCGGGGGATGAGTTGTCATTTGCCAAATGGGGCCGGGCTTTATATGCTCTCTGTGTGTGGATAAAGGTGGTCTAAGTTTTCCCCTCTGGTTCACATTTAACATGCTGGTAGAAATGGGTAGAGCAGTTTAAGTTTCCCTGCATTAAATCCCTACTTGAGCGCTGCATCTGATAGCGTTTTCCTGTTATTATCCTTTACATCATTCATCAATCTTAATCCAGCATTGGTTTGTGGTGGTAAATAGACAGCTATAAAAAATTAATAACTCTCTTTTTTTCTACCTTATCATAAGATACTCTACCTCAGCGAGCAAAACCTGACTTTTAGTATTTGATTTTGTGTCACCAGCTGTTGTTTACAAATATACAGGGCCGCCACCCCTCGTCTTACCGAGTCTCCCGTTCTGTCCTGCGATGTAGCGTATAGCCTGCTAGCTGAATCTTGTCATTGTTGTCGTTCAGCCACACTCCGTCAAACATAAGATATTACAGTTTTTAATGTCCCGTTGGTAGGATACCGTAATCTTAAATACGTCAATTTTATTCTCAAAAGATTGTTGGCTAATAGGAGTTGATGGGAGAGCCAGTTTACTCGTTATTCTCGGATCATACAAGGCACCGGATCTGCTCTCGATATCTCCGTCTCTTCCTCCAATACGGGGATCTGCGCCTTTTGAGTGTCTGTCAATATCTTGTGCTCGTTGAGAAAAGTATTTCCATTAATCCTTCCTATATCCTCTCTTTGGTTATAAGCATGCAAATATTACATATTACAAAAACACACATTTACGGTGGGGCTGTATGCGGCAGCGTCATCTTCTTCGGCTGTTCTATGAAGTCTATAAAGGTATGGTGTTCTTTGGATGCAACTCAGCATTCTTTGTCCTCCAAACACCCCGTTGAGTTTTTACCAAAAAGTTCTATTTTGGTTTCATTTACCATATACATTCTCCCAATCCTCTTCTGATCTCCAAATGCACTCTAGCAAGCTTCAGACGGGCCTGACATTATGCCTTAAGCAGGGGGTGATCTGCCACTGCAGATTTGAGTCCCTGCGGCTAGTGATGATACTGATGAGTTTTTACTCTGTCTCTCTGCAGGTCATTCATAGGTCCCCCGTGTGGTTCTGGATTTTTCTCACCGTTCTTGTGATCATTTTGACCCCACGGGGTGAGATCTTCTGCGTGGAGCCCCAGATCGGGGAGGTTATCAGTGGTCTTGTATGTCTTCCATTTCCTAATAATTGCTCCACAGTTGATTTCTTCAAATCCACTGCTTACCTATTGCAGATTCAGTCTTACCCAGCCTGGTGCAGTCTACAATTTTGTATCTGGTGTCCTTTACCTCTTTTGGTCTCGGCCATAGTGAGTTTGGAGTGTGATTCTTTTGAGGTTGTGACAGATGTCTTTTATACTGATAACAAGTTCAAACAGGTACCATTAATACAGGTAATGAGTGGAGGACAGAAGCCTCTTAAATAAATTTACAGGTCTGTGAGAGCCAGGTACATACTTATTTTTGCTTGTTTGTCAGATACCAATATTTTTTTCCACCATAATTTGCAAATAGATTACATAAAAAAATCCTCCATTCATGATTTTCTGGATTTTTTTCTCAATTTGTATCTGTCATAATAGCTTACCTATATGAAAAATTCAGCCTCTCTCATCTTTTTAAATGGAAACTTGCACAATTGGTGGCTGACTAAATACTTTTCCCCCTTATCTTTTCACCATTTAAAAAATAAAGCACTTTCTGTATCTATCCCCATTTGATCATCAGTATTCCCTACCAATTTCATATAAGTTATTATAGTAGTCTAAAGTTGAGTATTTGGTCCCAAACTCGTTTGAGTTTTGCATTTGCAGTTTATTTTGGGGTTATGTTTTGCCCGATAGTAACTGAATGGTGGATGATACTGATTAATCTTCTGTCTAATATATACATTTTCTCACTACTAAATTAATCCTGATATAACATATTAAAAAAATCATAATTAATCAAATGAATAATAATGAGTGAGGGGTTACAGAGTTCAACATGCTAACTTCTCTCACCATTCACCAATAACAGAGGGGGTATGATCATTGTGCCTCTATAACTTTCTCATTCATCATCATTCACGATTCATTCATCTTATTCATCGTCATGTAGCATCCACATGAATGTAGAAGTGTTTCAGAAACATCTTCTATTCTTACTGACATTACAAGTGAAGTGACTCCAAAATGACACATTTTACCATTCAGTTTCTATAGGAAACATCTCCAACATACAGCAAAACGAACTGCAAATATATCACACAGTTTTAACCACAGCTAGATTAATCCCTATAAATCTGTAACTCAAACTTACTACTACTTCATCATAAATCTAATATTTCAGGTATACACTTATGACATTGCTTTCATTCTACATAACACAGTTATTAATTTCCTCAATAAGTTGTCACATCACTATACCATACCATCTCTATTTATTTTCTCTGTAAATTTCCCTCCCTACCCACATATGTGGATCCTAGTAACCAATTCCTCTTTGATATGCTGCAGATTCAGCCTCAGTCTCCAGTTTACAGTCCAGTTCCCACAGTCAGCTAAGCACATCCTCCTATTTACATTTTTATACCCCTCAGATCCAGCTCTCAGTTGGGTTTGGCATCTTCACATATGTGTTGGTGGCTATCTGTCATATAGTAATACCATGAGGACGGTTACATTAAAATTTTACATTTACCCTCTCCTACTCAAACACTATTACCCCCTGCACTAATAATGCCACACACTGTGTATAGATGTCTCAATCCATACCCAACCTTTTCTGTCTTTGTATTAAAGTTTATTTAAGACTTTTCAGCTGATAAAAGTTTAGTCACCATATTGAAAATATTGTTATTCTTACATACAGTAAGGTTTGAGTCTGAGGTTTTTGTTTCAGCCATAAAAATGCTGCTGTACCTACAATTATTGCATTGTATATTTCATAATACTTACGAGTTTCCTCACACCTCTCCAGCTGGAGCATCCCACACTCTGTCTCTTGTTACCTTCGGGTCAAACACATCTCAACCTCCTCTTATATCTTGCTGTAGGCCAGTGCTAGACACTGAGAGTGTGATTTTGAATCTCTTCTCCTCAATGTTTTCCTCTTATACTGAATGGTCTTTCACTCCTATCCAACATTTCCCTCTCTCGAATGTTCTTCCTCTCATCCTTCAGTTGTTTTCTGGACGCTGTCTGACTGCTTTCTGTCTGTCGCCCTGGACCTCGTAGGAGTTTCTGATTGACTCCAGTACATGCCATGAAGGAACGGACAAAGAGGTCCAAGTGTCCGTTCTTGCTCTCCAAGGCTTGTATCCACTACTACTTACGGCTCTCATGTAGGTTAACTCTTCAGATGCAGCTCTAGAGCTTTCTCTTGGGAAGGGCTTTCAGTGCATCCATGTTCTTGGTTGTATAACAATTACATCTAACATAACTCTATACTCAGATAACATACACCACTCTCTTTCACACTCTTCTTTCAAAGTTGTGTCACTCCTAAGTACACACTGAGGCTTCTTTAACATCAATGCCTCACTCTTTCCAGGTCTTCTTCATAGAACATGATTACCCTTCTCCAGATTTTCCAAGCCTTCCACCTCCCCAGCTTCAGAGAATTTCCTTATCTGACTCCATGAGCTCCTGTTGATCCATCTCATCTCTTCCATGATATTTATGGTTCTTCCAGGCTATCTGAATGCCAGGAAGTACCATTACATCTCAGTCAGAGTCTGAACATCCTCCTCTTGTCTCTACTCAACATTGTTCAAAACTAGAAATCCCAAGACTGGAATGGTGGCACATGATGTGGAGGCTCCTTATTCTTTTATGTTATATTCTGCTGCCTCCTCATCACCAAATCTCTTTCCTAAGTACTCCCTCCTTCTGCGGGTCATTAACCTCATTACCTCTGTCACCTGTCACCCCTTAGGGGGATTTTTTCTTGTGGGGGTTATCCATGGGCAAGGAAGCAGATTCCCCTTGATGTTTTCAGCAGAACATCACCGATAATCTCTAGGTACATCAGACACCCTTTTCATTGTACTCGAAATCCAATGAGTCTATTTCTCCAAACCTAAAGATGAGACAGCAGCTTTCCAGGCAGTGAGTTTCCTTTTTCATGTTCCTATCTCCTAGTTCTGTATGAACCATTTAAAAGTCTGAAGCTGTACTGGAGATCTTTAATCAGTTCAGCTCTGGAAGCACAAATCCATATATCCTGTCTTAGTTTTCGCCCTTCTCTTCGGCCCAGTCTAGGATATTCACATGTTTTTCCATTTCGCGATGCCCTGTCATCAGCACCCAGTTCTATGCTTCTCTCTTCTGGTAGGGTTTAAATATGTCATTGCAGTGGATTGCTGTGTCATATGTTAATGTATCCCTGGATGCATATCTCCTGCTGCCACCCACCTCATGTTCATTTAACCCCTTCACTCCTCTCCCTCGGTGATGCTAAGCTCTGTGTAAATGCCTGTTGAGGGTTTGGTTTCCCTCTTTTTCCCCTTCTACTCACATTCTTACCTCCTTTTCAACTGTCTTTACTTAGTTTACTACTATAGCTCTCTGCAGAGTTGTCATCCACTACAAGGAAGAGGAAAGAATTATACCATATCAAAGCATTCATTGACAGAATGAAGAGTGGCCTTCCACACATAATTCCTATTATCTCATAATTTCTTCTTTAAATCATATAAGAGTATTATCCACGTGCCCAAGTGGTCTTACTGTTTCTCAACCTCTTGTTTTTATTGGGTTACTCAGCTGCTTAAGTACCCAGCCGTGTTCTGATCTTTCTACACTAACTCATTCCCAGAGGAGGAGCAGGTTTCTCCCAGTATCTGGTGATGCACTGTCTGCAAACTTATTCTACTATCAGCACTTACACTGCACACCTGACTATCCCCTACATATAACCATCCACTACATGAGGGAATTTATTTAATACTGATCCCTTCGATATTCCTACTTTCAATTTAATACTGATCCTCTATTATCGGATGGGGATTGTAAAGTCATGTACCTCATCCTCATTAGAGGTAACCTTCCCTACAGAGATGGGGGGGGATTGTAGATATAATACCATCATTTTAACAAGTAACCTTCCTACTAGATAAAAAAACATAATATTAATGCCAAGTCCTTTACAACGGTAGACCTTCAAACACAGAGATAAAGGAGAGTTATGGATGTGTGCTGATCCTCTAACAGAGTGACCATCTACTACAGAGATAAAGGGGGGGAAGAAGTTGTAGTCATTAATGCAGTCCTCTGGCAGATGGACCATCCCACTACAGGAGATAAAGGGAGAGTGATTGTAGATGTTAATACACAGTCCTCTAACAGAGTGAACAGTCCCTCTGAGATAAAGGAGAGGGTCATAGATGTGTACTGTTCATGGGCAGACAGCTGGGAATACTCTGCTCTCTGAGTGTAGTAGTAGCCTCTGGAATGGATAACATACAGTGGTATTACTAAACTATATGAACTCAGAAGGTTGTGAAACATGTCACAGTGGTATTACTAAACTATATGAACTCGGAAAGTTGCTTAGAAGTATGTCACGGGTAGGTAGTTATACCACTATATACTCAGAGGTTAGCAAAACATGTCCGCAGTGGTATTACTAAACTATATGAACTCAGAGGTTGTAGAACATGTCACGGTGGTATTGCTAAACTATATGAACTCAGAGTTGTGAGAACATGTCCCATGGTGGTATTTATAACTGTATGAACTCAGAGGTTTGTAAGTGTGCTCACAGTGAGTATTACTAGGCTATATGAACTCAGAGGTTGTGAAACATGCTCACGGAGTCGGTATTACTAAAACTACAGACTCAGAGGTTATCAAACATGTCACAGTGGTATTACTAACTGAACTCAGAGGTTGTAGGAAACCATATGTACAGTGGTATTACTAAACTGTATGAACTCAGAAGGTTGTAGAAACTCATGTCACAGTGGTATTACTAAACTATATAGACTCAGAAGGTTGTAGAAACATGTCACAGTGGTATTACTAAACTATATGAACTCAGGTTGGCAAAACTATATCACAGTGAAGTATTACTGCTATATAGACTCAGAGGGTTGTGAACATGCTCACAGTGGTATTACTAAACTATAACTCAGAAGGTTGTAAACATATCCACGTGGTATTACTAAACTATGAACTCAGAGGTTGTAGAAACATGTCACAGTGGTATTACTAAACTATGAACTCAGAAGGTTGGCAAAGAAACATGTCACAGTGGTATTACTGTTCTGTAGACTCAGGTTGTAGAAACATGTCACAGTGTTATTACTAAACTATGTAGACTCAGAGGTTGTAGAAACATGTCACAGTGAAAATCCCATTACTAAACTATAGACTCAGAGGTTGTGAAACATGTCACAGTGGTATTACTAAATATAACTCAGAGGTTGTACAGAAACATGTATCACGGTGGTATTACTAACTGCTCAACTCTGGTTGTAGAAACATGTCACAGTGGTATTACTAAAATATGTAGACTCAGAAGGTTGGCAGAAACATGTCACAGTGGTATTACTAAACTATATAGACTCAGGAAGAGGTTGTAGAAACATATCCACAGTGGTATTTACTCGACTATACAGACTCGGAAGGTTGTGGGGAAACATGTCACAGTTGTATTGCACTAGGCTATAGACTCAGAGGTTGCTTGAGAAACATGTCACGGTGGTATAAACTATGAGACTCAGAGTTGTAGAAACTTGTCACAGTGGTAATACTAGGCTATGAACTCAGAAGGTTGTAGGGAAGCATCACAGTGGTATTTACTAAATTCTCATAACTCAGAGGGTTGTAGAAACTATGTCACGGTGGTATTACTACTGTAGACTCAGAGGGTTGTGACATATCCTGGTGGTATTACTAAACTATATAGACTCAGAGGTTGTGAAACATGTCACATGGTGGTACTAGAGCTATATGAACTCAGAGGTTGTAGAGGCATGTCACAGTGGTATTATCAACTGTAGACTCAGAGAGGTTGTGAAACATCCTGTTGGTATTACTAAAACTATGTAGACTCAGGACAGCAGAACATGTCACCCAGTGGTATTTACCCTACATTCATAACAGACTCAGAGGTTGTGGCTTGTGCCAGTGTTGTTTAAACTATGTAGACTCAGAGGAGTTGTGAAACATGTCACAGTATTACTAAATATAACTCAGGTTGTGAACATGTCACAGTGGTATTGCTCGACTGTGTAGACTCAGAGGTTTAAACACCTCACAGTAGTATAAACTATATGAACTCAGAGGTTATGAAACATATCACAGTGGTATTACTAAAACTCTCTGGAACTCAGGTTAACCCTTATCACAGTGTTATTACTAAACTATAGACTCAGAAGGTTGCTTGAGAACATGTCACAAGTGGTATTATCGACTATAGACTCAGAGATTATAAAACATGTCCACATTGGTGTTACTAAACTGAACTCAGAGGTTGTATTAGCATGTCACGGTGGTATTACTAACTATAACTCAGAGGTTGTAGAAACATGTCACAGTGGTATTGCTAACTGCATTCTTTCATGAACTCAGAAGGTTGTGAAACATGCTCCACCGTGGTATTGCTAAACTATGAACTCAGAGGTTGTGAAACATATCCACAGTGTATTACTGACTATATACTCAGGTTCCAAATCTTCAAAGTATAGAAATTACACAATAAGAAGAGGTTCATAAGAGTTCTTTGGAAGGAGTGATGGTTCTTGCTGGAATATAATGACTCAAAGAGACCACCATCAGTCAATGGTTGCAAAATATCACAAAAGGTTATTTGCGTTTTGGTGATAATTAAAATGTCAGGGCGGTGGCTCATTAGAGATATTTTGCAGGAGTGGTTTGTTCAAGCTCTTTGTATAACTTGATTAATCCATTCCGTTTATCCCATGTGTTGTATTTCTGCAATGACTGTTAATACATACAGTTATGTGGGACTCTGGCCAGTACGGTGTCTTGTGGGCATTACCATGGCCTTGTCAGTCAGAGACAGTTGGTAAATTGGTGGTTCTCAATTCTCTCTCAATCTGATCTGAGTCTAATTTCATACTGGGCTCAAGGCCATGTGGTGAAGTCGCTAAGCAGCTAACCAGATCAGTGTGCGATAGAGTACAACTCACTTTATCAGAAATCGTCATCAATATTCCAGCTTTTGTTTAATCGCATGCTTTTTCAAACTAGAAGTAGTGCAAATCACGAGATCCACTGGCTTCACCGTGTGGTTCTGGTGCTTTCTTAAGTTGTTCTTTCACACCTCCCGGGATATCATCCTTACATTTAGTTGGGATTTATGCAGAGTAATTTCACTGACTGGTATGTAGCTGGTAGAGTGAGGAACTATGAGACATTCCCAGGATGTGGGGGTATGAGTTGAGTCCATTAGACACTCTTTAGAAATAGTTTTCTTCATAAACCACATGCATCTGCACTGTTTCAAATCAGTTTATTTATTAGTATAAGTATAGCTTCTCTCTTAATATCAATAATGCCATAGATTCCAGCTGCAAATAGTCAGCAGAGGCAGAAAAATAAGCATGTGCTCAGCCTACTCTGGGACTCTATTTATTGAGTCCAGTGTATATTTTTATGTAGTATATTTCTATATTTGCATTTTTCTATATTTGAATCTAGATCATTGTAGATCTATATTGTGAATGTAGTTTTCCCAGTCAAGGCACTGTAAGTATCGTTGTCTCACAGTTGGGGACCATGCATAAACAACTAACCAACTTTTCTAAATTAGGTTTTGTGGATCTTGTTCCATTGTTAAATTGTGGTATATTATGGTATTAAGTGAGTTATCATTATATTGTGTTGTATTGTATATGCTGCCTTGACTTCCTTCGTTTGTCTTGTTGTTTTGTAGGTGCTGTTTGACCGTTAATGGCTTGCCTTATCATATCACGCTCGCCTTGAGTCGTCCGTCCTAACGATCGTGACAGGTCCTGGCGAGGACCAAAAACCTGGCTGGCGTGTTCAGGAGCAAGCGCCCGGGATTCAGCAGGACGTTACATTAGTAGATGCTCCTCTACAGTTGGGAGAATTACGGAGGAGGCCGTCATTGCAGAGGCGGTGAAGGATGCCCAGGTAGGAGGCAGGCGCCAACAGTGCCGGCGGAGACCAGGACAGCCAGAACATTTGCAGGGAGCTGCCGTGTGGGCGGCGAGGCAGCAGGAGGCCCGTTGAAAGGGAGGCGGATCTGCAGGTTAGGAGGAGGAGGCCACTGCCATAACCACGGAGCTGTTGGTTGGAGGGGGCAGGAGTTATTGGTCAGGAGGAGGAGCTACGGGAGGCTACTAAAGGGAAGGAAAGTGTGAGGCACGGCAGAGGGCTGGTTAGGCAGCAGAAGGAAGCGGGAGTTAGCTCGAGACCCAGTCGTACTCCTGGCACCAAGCAAGTGAGTGCATTGTTTCCCAATGCAGCCTACCGTTCCTGCTCCCGCACTAAGCCAGTGAGTCGTGTTCCCAGTACAGTCCCGGCCCGTTCCCTGCTCCTTGCATCAAGCCAGTGAGTGCGCGTATTCACGCTGGCCAGTCCGGCCTGTTCCTGTCCCTGCTTCAGGCCAGTGGTGCGCTTCGCCAGCCAGTCAGCCTGTTCTGTCCCTCGCACCAGCCAGTGGTGCGCATCGCCAGCAGCCAGCCATCCTGTTCCCTTATCCTAGCACCAAAGCCAGTGGTACTGACCATATCCCAGTCAGTCCTGTTCCCTCATTCCACCAAATAGTGGCCTTCGTCACTTATTCAGCCCGGCCTGTTCCTGCCCCTGCTTTAAGTCAGTGGTCGTACTCACCAAAGCCAGCCAGCCCTGTTCCTGCCCCTCGCACCAAGCCAGTGATGTACAAGCAACCAGCCCTGACCTATTTCCTGTCCCTACTTTTTCAAGCCGGTGATGCTCGCCAACCAGCCCGGCCTATTTCCTGTCCACGTCGCCACAAGCCAGTGATGCGCCATGTGTCGGCTGTTCTGCTCCCTCGCCTGCAAATCCAGTGAGTGTGCCAGCCAGTCCGCGCGTTTACTCCTCGCACCAAGCCAGTGGTGTATCAGTAAGCACGGCCGTGCCTGTCTAGATTGCCTAATCCAGCTCAGTTGGCACATCCTCCCGAGGCCAGGGCAATCCGCTACACTGGGAGTCCCAGTCAGCTCCGGTCAGCGGATCACTCCGGAGCCAGGCAGTCTGCTCCACAGTGCCCAGTTCAGCTCCAGTCCAACATGCTCCTCCGGGCCAGGCAATCCGCTCCACGGGTCCAGTCAGCTCGGTCAGGCTCCCACTCCAGGCCGAGCAATTCGATCCGTCGTCAGGTCCAGCTCCATTCAGCGGTTCCAGTCCAGGCCAGAAGTCAGCCCTCTCCAGTTCGGGAGTCTCACACCAGGAATGGAGCAGGGCTTGGTACTTCGTGGGAGAAGGAGGAAGCAGCGCGCCTTGGTGGACCAGACCAGGGTGCAACAGGAGAAGTGATGAGTAAGTGGTTGCTCCGCCTGGGCCGGATCTGCCTCGAGGTGGAATGCCACATTTCCTACCTGTTATGTTTATGTTGTGCGGTGAGTCCGCACGTTGGGAAATTGCTGTCACCCTACTCCAGGGGACTGCTATGTGTGGAGTCAGGGTGTGTAGTTTCTATGTTGTGTATTTCTATGTGAATTCTAGATCGTAACCCAGATCTATGTTGTGATGTGGTTCCCATTCAAGCAGAGGCTGGCTGTGGCTCGTTGTCTCTGATTGCAGGGGACAATGCTGGAAGCAGCCCTATTGGCACCCCTAGTGGGTTGTGGGATCTTGTTCCGTGTTAAGGTATGGTATGATATGGTATGCCTTAGTATGTATGGTATGTATGGTATGTTGTGCTGTGCTCCTTACTTCCTATCGTTTGTTTTGGTTTGTCGTTGTGTTTTGTTCGTTTAATAAACATGTATACATATCACGCTACGCCTTGGTCCAAATCCCGTCCTATATCGATCGACAGCATATATAAAGATGTAACTACTGAGGCTATTAAAGCCAGCGACTTCACCGCTACAGAGTTTTCAGTCAAATCAGTGGAAAAATTACCTTTATCAGTAATCACATTGCTATTTATTGCTACCAGCAGATGTCACTAATGTGCATTGTGAATGAATAAAGCTCAAGACAATTCACCTAATTGACACAATAAGGCAGTATATT